>NC_087087.1:29619455-29923212 GCF_036172545.1 Culicoides brevitarsis | reverse complement strand
TGAAAAATATGTTTAAAAAGAGTTAAAAATAATTAAATTTAGTCTAATTTTAAATTTAAAGTTTAATTTAAATTGACTGCTTTGGTTTAGTTTTAAATAAAAGTCGCTTAAGTTGACTTAAAAAAATAAGTTTGCTAATTTTTTTTTGAAAATTTACGAAAAATTAATATTTTTCCACAAATTATGATCAAAGAGTTAAAAATAATTAATTATTGCTTAATTTAAACAATTTTACTGACTTAAAATTATTTAAGTTGACTTAAGATAATCTAAAATTGTAAATTTTTTTTTTGAAACTCAAAAACATATTTTTTTCTCAAAAGTTTTGAAAATTAATTTTTTAAGTTAGAAACTTAACTCAAAAAAAAAAATTTAAAAATTTATGAAAAAATAATTTTCTTACAATTTTTCCTTAAATTTCATTTCAGGAGGGTCGCAAGCTCGGCTACGGCATGCAAGGAATCCCCATGGTAGCCAGCTCTCCCGTTCGTCACGATTCACCGCTAAACCTCCATGGACTCAGTGTTGTTGCGTATCAACCGCCATGGAATCGCTGTCAGACTTTGCGTTGACGCCGTCTCGATAAATCCGGCAAAAACACGCACACACCCGCCTTCCAGCAATTCGTGAATCAAGTAAGACAACGCATTATCAGGAAGCCTCAAAGTACTCGCAAACTAATTTGAACTCTTCATTGCAGATGCACGGATAAAAATTTTTTATGTATGAATAAAATTTTTTTTTGGACCGCGCCGCCGCAAATGAGCGGGAACCCCATGATGGATGGCAATGTCAATAAATCATATCCCGATAGCACCGATTCGTTGTCTTTTCGAAAGTCAAAATAACGAAGTATGCAACCATAGTCCATAGGAATCAAAATTTTCATCATTTCCGGATGATGAATTTAGAAAAAAAAAAAGTATTTCGTTAATTGACATTTTTTGCGATTTGTTGATATTTTTTGTCGAAATTAAAAAATTAATTTTTTGTCTTGTAAATAATAAAATAATTAATTCTAAAAAAAAAACAAAATACATGTTACAAAATTTACTTATTTTTTACCTCTCAAAAAATTGTAAAAAATGAAATTAAAACACATTGAAAGTACAATAAATTACTTGTATATTTTCGAAAAAAATAGGTTAACAAAATAAAAATGAAATGAAAAAAATAGAATTTAAATTTTAAAATTAAAGTTTTGTTAGCCATTTTTAGTAACTTTTTAAAAATTTATTTTTTAGAAAAAAAATATTTTTTTTTTCTTTAAATTTTTTGAAAGATAAAAAAAATGAATTTTTTAATTTTTTTCTTGTCAAAAAGGCTTCAAAATAAGATCAAAGCAAATGGCAATTTTATTAATTTTTTTATGATTTTTTTTTATTTTAGTGTTTTATGGTTAAAAATAATTAAAAAAAAAAATTAAACTTTAATAATAAAGCCAAATTTAAAAGTTATAATTTCAATGATTTGAATTAAATTGGAAAAAATTTGAATTTAAATTAAATTAATTTTTTTGAAGAATAGGATTGATATTTACTTTTAATTTTTGTTCTTTCTATAAGTTATTAAAAAATATAAAATTTTACAGTCAAAATTGTTTCGTTATTGATTTTTTTTTGTAATTTAAAATAAAAATAATTTTAAAAAATTTTAAATAAGGCCGCTCCAAATTTTTTTGAACTTTTTGTCCCATGCCCCAAAAAAATGTCAAAAAATATTTTAAATAAAAAAATATTTAAGAAAGAAATTATAATAAAATATTGCTCCTTAATAAGTACAAAAGATAAAATATATAAAAAAAAAATATTAAATAAATAAAATTTAAATTTTTTCGAGTTTTCTGAATTTTTTTCAATACAAAAACCTTCTAATAGTTTCAACGAATAATTTATCAAAAATCCGTTCAAAGATTTGTAAAACAAAAATTGAGTTATTGCGTTACAAACCTCAAAAATCAACCAAAAACTCAGTAATGACACTAATTTAAAGAATAATAATTCATGTTTTCTTGTTTTCCTTATTATTAGTTGTATTCAATAAATCAACACTATAGTGCGACAATTTTCGGTATACAAAAAGAGAATACCTCAAATACACCTCATCGCAAAAATTCATACACTGAAAATTATCGTCATTATCCTTTTTTGTCTGTCGTCGTCTGATAAAATTAATGTTTGATAGATGTGATAATAGTTTCGGGGTGTTTGCCAATATAAATTGACGTTTTATTTGCAGATGTACTTTAGATTAGGTACATTTTCTGCGTATGATTTATCTGAGGTCTTCATGCCGGTTGATTTATACAAGTTATTAGTCCCTTTTTTCCGACACCTTTTAGGATTTTGATTGAGATGTTCTGCCACTTTTTATGATAGCAAGTTCCTTTTTGACATGAAAATGTTTGTATTTATGATTAATGACAAATAACATTTGAATTTTGAAATGTTATTTTTGAAATTGCAGTTTCTATTTTTTGTATTTTATATTTTTATTGCGAAATGAAAGCAAATAAAAATATTTTGAATAATATCTAACAAAAATATTTTATATTTTTCTACAGTAATAGTTCCTGAAGGGAATTTTTTCCATGGAAATAATTTCTTGAACTGCACTTAAACCAATAAAAAAGCATGCAAATTAGTACAAAGCCAATTTTTTAAAATTTATTTTATTTTAATACGAGTTCTAGTTCTTGATTTTGCACCAAAAAAAGGTTACCTTTATCGAAAATTCGCTGGTTACGGGCTTGTGATCACTTATTGTGTAAAATGGATGCGATCGATAACTCGTTTGTTTGGCGTCAAGTTTGATGTTTGTCACATTTTCGTGGGTAACTTTGTATAAAACGCGATCGCACCATGCAGGACGGCGTCTGAAAAAAAATTTAATTAAAAATTAATTTTATTTGAAATAAATTAAAATAACTAATTAATTTTTTAATTATTTTATTTATAAATTTTATTGTATTAAAAATTAAAATATTAAAAAAATATTTAAATTAATATTTATTAAAATTTTTGATATTTTAATTTAAATTTGGTTATATTTTTTTTTTTATTTTTTGATTTAAATTTAATTATAAATATTTTTAAAATATAATTTTTATTAAAGATTTAATTTCATTAAATAAAAAAAATTTAAATAATATTTTTTAAAAATTTAAATAAAATTAAATTATTTATTTTTTTTGCTCAATTTAAATTTAATTATATTTTTAATTTTTTTAATTTATTTTTTATAATTTTTTAAAATTAATTTTTACAAAAAAATAAATAAATAAAAAAATAAACTTCATCTGAGTAAATTGCATTTTAATATTAAATTCATTAAATTATTAATAATTTTTTTAAAATTTAAAAATTGAATAAAATAATTTAAATTAATGTGAATTAAAAATTTAAATTAAATTATTTTTTGAAAAATTTTTTATTATTTAATTTTAATTTAATTATTTGTTTAAAATTATTTTATATTAATTTATTAAAATTTAATTTTTAAAATTTTATTTTATAATTCATCAATTTAATTTATATTAATTTCATGTAAAAAAAAATAATTTGATGAAAAATTTTTTTATTAAACATTTTATTTAATTTAATAAAATAATTTAAATTATTAAATTTTATTTTTAATTTTTTTTAAAATTAATTAATTTTTTATTTTATAAAAAATATTTAAAATAAATTAAAATCGTGCTAAATAAAAAATATTACTCACTTGAGGTCATAATTGTTCGTTCCTTCCTCAAATTTGAACGTTGGAGGGAACATTGGTAACTTTTCTTCAGTTGTTGGAAAATTTACATTGTAACAATTGATCATTCCTCATAAGCCTAAATCGTCTTTCATGATGCGCGCTTTGACGTCTTGTGGATTTGGAAGAAAATCTTCGCGAATTCTAAAGTTCAAATCGCCGAACCAAAATACATAACTACGAAAATTTGTCAATTTTAGAAGATTTTTTAAAGAAATTTTGTTAAAAAACTCACTCATGACTGAAAATATCTCGACTAATGCCAACATTGAACTTCATATCTTTCACAATGGAATTGTAATCCTCAATCCGTTCGTCTAATTTATTATCATGGGCGGCCAAATGAGCATTTACCACACACACTGTACTTCCATACGCATTAAAGCGAATACTGACGGCTCCTTTATTTCCCTAAAAATTAATTTTTTTCAAAAAAATCCTTTAAAAATTCAAATTCTTATTTTATTCCCGTTCTTTGTATCCGTTTCGACTTCCCGCAAGTGCAACACATGTTTCCGTTTTAAAAGACAACGAGCAACAATTGCAAATGTTCCGACTTGACAATGATTAATCTCGCTTCTTCAGGATGTTTTTTTGCTTGATCCAATCGACTTTGAACAAGTTGACAAATTTATTTTGTGGTTCCTTTGATTTGCAGTCCGATGACGTAAAAATCTGGTTGATTTTTGTCATTTTCGGGTAAATTCGAGTCCCAGCAAGTCATGGAGATGCAAATTGTCGTTGCTTGTACCGACGTTCCATGTTACGATATAACGCTAATTAAGAGATGATTTTAATGAGAAAAATTGAAATAAATTTGATTTAATTACGAATTTTTTTGTAAATTTGCTATAAAAGCATCGAAACGTGTAAAAAAGTGTCGAAGACAGACAGAAAAAAATTTTCACCATGCACTAATTAATTTTTTGAAAATTATTTACGGATAATTTGATTGAAGCTTACTAAAAAAAAATAATTAATATTTGCATTCCGATCAAAAATAGAAGAGAAAAAATTTTATAAAAAAATAAAATTAAATCACCGCAATTGAAATTCATTCGAAACACAATTTTTGGTGGTGCAAAAATAATAAAACAAGAGTAATCAGGAACAAAATAAAATTTTTTAATGAAAAATTCTATTTAAAGCTTTTACAATGCGCTACCAAAGAATTGTTATTAACATTTCTAATACTACTGCAATTTATTGATTGTTTGCACGAGATTTCATTTTTGTTACTCTACAAAGTTACAATTTTTTTTTTAGCAACATTTAATTGTACAATTCAATGAATTTTTTGAAATTTCGTGTTCAATTTTTAAAAAAATCGAAGTTCGTTAATGAATAATCCGACACATGCTAGCGTTTGAAATATTTGACATTGATTAGAAAAATCGATATTAAATTAATTGTTTTTTAAAGAAAATGTTACAAAATACGAAACATGTTATGAAAAATTACTACCTGAAATTGAAAATGGCAGAAAAAGTTTTATTTTTTAAAAGCGAATGAATTGAAACATATTTCTTTAATTTTAATTCAATACATTTTTTTGAAACGATTGAAATAGACGTAATTGAATTAATTATAATTTTTATCAAAATGAATTTTTTAAAAATTTAAATTTTAGGTATTTTGTTTCAATTTTTGAAAATTTTTTTTTTTGAAAGTTTAAAATTTTTATTTTTTCATAAATTTTTATAAATTTTTTAAATACCTATTTTTTAAAATAAAATTAAAAATTTAAAATATTTTTTATAATTTAATTAATAGCGTTCTAAAATTTAAAAAATTTTTTTATTAAATTATTTGAAAAAAATAAATGTTTCGAAAGTGGACTCAAAATATTTGAAATTCCAAATCGTTATTGAAAATTTGGAAGGAAAATTCCTTTAAAAAATGATTTGGATTACAAAAATTTGAATTAATTTATGCGAAAATGCAAAAATCGAGGGGTAAAATTTAAATTGAGGATCAAAATTGTTCTTAAGACGTATGGCGAAAATTGCACTCAAAAACAAAATGTGAATTAAGGCTACGAAAAATTGAGGACATTAATTTTATCCCGTCGAAAACTGGAAGAAATATGTGAAATGAGGAGTAACGAAAATGTGAAATGAGGAGTACAAAAATGTGAAATAGATTAAAAAAAGTGAGGAGTACGAAAACACAAGCGAAAATGTGAAATGATAGACACGCAAACATGTGAAATGAGGAGAACGAAAATGTGTTTGAGTTCGAAAATGTGAAATTAGGAGTGCTGAAAATTTGAAATGAGGAGTTTCGAAAATGTGAAATGAGGAGACGAAAATGTGAAATGAGGAAAAATATGACGAAAATGTGTGAGGATCAAGAACATTTTTTTGGCGATTTTAATAGCGTTTATGGTAGCGTTTAGTATAGTAATGAAGGTATATATGATTGAGATTAATTTTGAGGAGTACGAAAATGTGTATTGAGGAGTTCAAAAATGTGAATTAAGGAGTATGAAAATATGAAATGAGGAGTTCGAAAATGTGAAATGAGGAGTACGAAAATGTGAAATGAGGAGTACGAAAATGTGAAATGAGGAGTACGAAAATGTGAAATGAGGAGTACGAAAATGTGAAATGAGGAGTTCGAAAATGTGAAATGAGGAGTACGAAAATGTGAAATGAGGAGATTGAAAATGTGAAATGAGGAGTACGAAAATGTGAAATGAGGAGATTGAAAATGTGAAATGAGGAGTACGAAAATGTGTATTGAGGAGTTCAAAAATGTGAAATGAGGAGTACGAAAATGTGAAATGAGGAGTTCGAAAATGTGAAATGAGGAGTAATAATATAGCATCAAAATTGACATTTTTCATACAAAATAATGAATTTTTTGAAAAATTTTGTTTGACAAAGTTGATGAGACTTATTTCCGTCTCCTAAAATTGGCTCTTCTACAAGCCTGTAGAATTTTTTTGATCAAATTGTGTGAATTTCAAAAGTTATAAGGTCAAGTAGCCTCAAAAATGACGTTTTTCATACTAAATATCAAATTTTTCAACAAATTGAACGTAATTCGCAAAGTTCTTTGACAAAGTTGATGAGACTCATTTCCGTCTCCTAAAATTGGCTCTTCTACAAGCCTGTAAAATTTTTTTGATCAAATTGTGTGAATTTCAAAAGTTATAAGGTCAAGTAGCCGTGACGTTTTTCATACTAAATATTAATTTTTTCAACAAATTTATCGCAAATCGCAAAGTTCTTTGACAAAGTTGATGAGACCTATTTCCGTCTCCTAAAATTGGCTCTTCTACAAGCCTGTAAAAGAATTTTTAATCAATCGTGTGAACTCTCGGAGTTATAATACCTTATAGCATCAAAATTGTCATTTTTCATACAAAATAATGAATTTTTTGAAAAATTGACCTCAAATCCCAAAGTTCTTCAAAAAAGTTCGTGAGACTCATTTCCGTCTCCTAAAATTGGCTCTTCTACAAGCCTGTAAAATTTTTTTGATCAAATTGTGTGAATTTCAAAAGTTATAAGGTCAAGTAGCCTCAAAAATGACGTTTTTCATACAAATAAAGATTTTTTCGAAAAAATGATTACAAATCGCAAAGTTCTTTGACAAAGTTGATGAGACTCATTTCCGTCTCCTAAAATTGGCTCTTCTACAAGCCTGTAAAATTTTTTTTATCAAATTGTGTGAATTTCAAAAGTTATAAGGTCAAGTAGCCTCAAAAATGACATTTTTCATACAAAATAACAAATTTTTCAACAAATTGATCGTAAATCGCAAAGTTCTTCAACAAAGTTGATGAGACTCATTTCCGTCTCCTAAAATTGGCTCTTCTACAAGCCTGTAAAATTTTTTTGATCAAATTGTGTGAATTTCAAAAGTTATAAGGTCAAGTAGCCTCAAAAATGTCATTTTTCATACAAATTAAGATTTTTTCGAAAAAATTATTGCAATTCGCAAAGTTCTTTGACAAAGTTGATGAGACTTATTTCCGTCTCCTAAAATTGGCTCTTCTACAAGCCTGTAAAATTTTTTTGATCAAATTGTGTGAATTTCAAAAGTTATAAGGTCAAGTAGCCTCAAAAATGTCATTTTTCATACAAATTAAGATTTTTTCGAAAAAATTATTGCAATTCGCAAAGTTCTTTGACAAAGTTGATGAGACTTATTTCCGTCTCCTAAAATTGGCTCTTCTACAAGCCTGTAAAATTTTTTTGATCAAATTGTGTGAATTTCAAAAGTTATAAGGTCAAGTAGCCTCAAAAATGTCATTTTTCATACAAATTAAGATTTTTTCGAAAAAATTATTGCAATTCGCAAAGTTCTTTGACAAAGTTGATGAGACTTATTTCCGTCTCCTAAAATTGGCTCTTCTACAAGCCTGTAAAATTTTTTTGATCAAATTGTGTGAATTTCAAAAGTTATAAGGTCAAGTAGCCTCAAAAATGTCATTTTTCATACAAATTAAGATTTTTTCGAAAAAATTATTGCAATTCGCAAAGTTCTTTGACAAAGTTGATGAGACTTATTTCCGTCTCCTAAAATTGGCTCTTCTACAAGCCTGTAAAATTTTTTTGATCAAATTGTGTGAATTTCAAAAGTTATAAGGTCAAGTAGCCTCAAAAATGTCATTTTTCATACAAATTAAGATTTTTTCGAAAAAATGCAATTCGCAAAGTTCTTTGACAAAGTTGATGAGACTCATTTCCGTCTCCTAAAATTGGCTCTTCTACAAGCCTGTAAAATTTTTTTTGATCAAATTGTGTGAATTTCAAAAGTTATAAGGTCAAGTAGCCTCAAAAATGACGTTTTTCATACTAAATATTAAATTTTTCAACAAATTTATCGCAAATCGCAAAGTTCTTTGACAAAGTTGATGAGACTTATTTCCGTCTCCTAAAATTGGCTCTTCTACAAGCCTGTAAAATTTTTTTGATCAAATTGTGTGAATTTCAAAAGTTATAAGGTCAAGTAGCCTCAAAAATGTCATTTTTCATACAAATTAAGATTTTTTCGAAAAAATTATTGCAATTCGCAAAGTTCTTTGACAAAGTTGATGAGACTTATTTCCGTCTCCTAAAATTGGCTCTTCTACAAGCCTGTAAAATTTTTTTGATCAAATTGTGTGAATTTCAAAAGTTATAAGGTCAAGTAGCCTCAAAAATGTCATTTTTCATACAAATTAAGATTTTTTCGAAAAAATTATTGCAATTCGCAAAGTTCTTTGACAAAGTTGATGAGACTTATTTCCGTCTCCTAAAATTGGCTCTTCTACAAGCCTGTAAAATTTTTTTGATCAAATTGTGTGAATTTCAAAAGTTATAAGGTCAAGTAGCCTCAAAAATGTCATTTTTCATACAAATTAAGATTTTTTCGAAAAAATTATTGCAATTCGCAAAGTTCTTTGACAAAGTTGATGAGACTTATTTCCGTCTCCTAAAATTGGCTCTTCTACAAGCCTGTAAAATTTTTTTGATCAAATTGTGTGAATTTCAAAAGTTATAAGGTCAAGTAGCCTCAAAAATGTCATTTTTCATACAAATTAAGATTTTTTCGAAAAAATTATTGCAATTCGCAAAGTTCTTTGACAAAGTTGATGAGACTCATTTCCGTCTCCTAAAATTGGCTCTTCTACAAGCCTGTAAAATTTTTTTGATCAAACTGTGTGAATTTCAAAAGTTATAAGGTCAAGTAGCCTCAAAAATGACCTTTTTCATACTAAATATTAAATTTTTCAACAAATTTATTGCAAATCGCAAAGTTCTTTGACAAAGTTGATGAGACTTATTTCCGTCTCCTAAAATTGGCTCTTCTACAAGCCTGTAAAATTTTTTTGATCAAATTGTGTGAATTTCAAAAGTTATAAGGTCAAGTAGCCTCAAAAATGTCATTTTTCATACAAATTAAGATTTTTTCGAAAAAATTATTGCAATTCGCAAAGTTCTTTGACAAAGTTGATGAGACTTATTTCCGTCTCCTAAAATTGGCTCTTCTACAAGCCTGTAAAATTTTTTTGATCAAATTGTGTGAATTTCAAAAGTTATAAGGTCAAGTAGCCTCAAAAATGTCATTTTTCATACAAATTAAGATTTTTTCGAAAAAATTATTGCAAATCGCAAAGTTCTTTGACAAAGTTGATGAGACTTATTTCCGTCTCCTAAAATTGGCTCTTCTACAAGCCTGTAAAATTTTTTTGATCAAATTGTGTGAATTTCAAAAGTTATAAGGTCAAGTAGCCTCAAAAATGTCATTTTTCATACAAATTAAGATTTTTTCGAAAAAATGATTGCAATTCGTAAAGTTGTTTGACAAAGTTGATGAGACTTATTTCCGTCTCCTAAAATTGGCTCTTCTACAAGCCTGTAAAATTTTTTTGATCAAATTGTGTGAATTTCAAAAGTTATAAGGTCAAGTAGCCTCAAAAATGACGTTTTTCATACTAAATATTAAATTTTTCAACAAATTTATCGCAAATCGCAAAGTTCTTTGACAAAGTTGATGAGACTTATTTCCGTCTCCTAAAATTGGCTCTTCTACAAGCCTGTAAAATTTTTTTGATCAAATTGTGTGAATTTCAAAAGTTATAAGGTCAAGTAGCCTCAAAAATGTCATTTTTCATACAAATTAAGATTTTTTCGAAAAAATGATTGCAATTCGCAAAGTTCTTTGACAAAGTTGATGAGACTTATTTCCGTCTCCTAAAATTGGCTCTTCTACAAGCCTGTAAAATTTTTTTGATCAAATTGTGTGAATTTCAAAAGTTATAAGGTCAAGTAGCCTCAAAAATGACGTTTTTCATACTAAATATTAAATTTTTCAACAAATTTATCGCAAATCGCAAAGTTCTTTGACAAAGTTGATGAGACTTATTTCCGTCTCCTAAAATTGGCTCTTCTACAAGCCTGTAAAATTTTTTTGATCAAATTGTGTGAATTTCAAAAGTTATAAGGTCAAGTAGCCTCAAAAATGTCATTTTTCATACAAATTAAGATTTTTTCGAAAAAATTATTGCAATTCGCAAAGTTCTTTGACAAAGTTGATGAGACTTATTTCCGTCTCCTAAAATTGGCTCTTCTACAAGCCTGTAAAATTTTTTTGATCAAATTGTGTGAATTTCAAAAGTTATAAGGTCAAGTAGCCTCAAAAATGTCATTTTTCATACAAATTAAGATTTTTCGAAAAAATTATTGCAATTCGCAAAGTTCTTTGACAAAGTTGATGAGACTTATTTCCGTCTCCTAAAATTGGCTCTTCTACAAGCCTGTAAAATTTTTTTGATCAAATTGTGTGAATTTCAAAAGTTATAAGGTCAAGTAGCCTCAAAAATGTCATTTTTCATACAAATTAAGATTTTTTCGAAAAAATTATTGCAATTCGCAAAGTTCTTTGACAAAGTTGATGAGACTTATTTCCGTCTCCTAAAATTGGCTCTTCTACAAGCCTGTAAAATTTTTTTGATCAAATTGTGTGAATTTCAAAAGTTATAAGGTCAAGTAGCCTCAAAAATGTCATTTTTCATACAAATTAAGATTTTTTCGAAAAAATTATTGCAATTCGCAAAGTTCTTTGACAAAGTTGATGAGACTTATTTCCGTCTCCTAAAATTGGCTCTTCTACAAGCCTGTAAAATTTTTTTGATCAAATTGTGTGAATTTCAAAAGTTATAAGGTCAAGTAGCCTCAAAAATGTCATTTTTCATACAAATTAAGATTTTTTCGAAAAAATTATTGCAATTCGCAAAGTTCTTTGACAAAGTTGATGAGACTTATTTCCGTCTCCTAAAATTGGCTCTTCTACAAGCCTGTAAAATTTTTTTGATCAAATTGTGTGAATTTCAAAAGTTATAAGGTCAAGTAGCCTCAAAAATGTCATTTTTCATACAAATTAAGATTTTTTCGAAAAAATTATTGCAATTCGCAAAGTTCTTTGACAAAGTTGATGAGACTTATTTCCGTCTCCTAAAATTGGCTCTTCTACAAGCCTGTAAAATTTTTTTGATCAAATTGTGTGAATTTCAAAAGTTATAAGGTCAAGTAGCCTCAAAAATGTCATTTTTCATACAAATTAAGATTTTTTCGAAAAAATGATTGCAATTCGCAAAGTTCTTTGACAAAGTTGATGAGACTTATTTCCGTCTCCTAAAATTGGCTCTTCTACAAGCCTGTAAAATTTTTTTGATCAAATTGTGTGAATTTCAAAAGTTATAAGGTCAAGTAGCCTCAAAAATGACCTTTTTCATACTAAATATTAAATTTTTCAACAAATTTATTGCAAATCGCAAAGTTCTTTGACAAAGTTGATGAGACTTATTTCCGTCTCCTAAAATTGGCTCTTCTACAAGCCTGTAAAATTTTTTTGATCAAATTGTGTGAATTTCAAAAGTTATAAGGTCAAGTAGCCTCAAAAATGTCATTTTTCATACAAATTAAGATTTTTTCGAAAAAATTATTGCAATTCGCAAAGTTCTTTGACAAAGTTGATGAGACTTATTTCCGTCTCCTAAAATTGGCTCTTCTACAAGCCTGTAAAATTTTTTTGATCAAATTGTGTGAATTTCAAAAGTTATAAGGTCAAGTAGCCTCAAAAATGTCATTTTTCATACAAATTAAGATTTTTTCGAAAAAATTATTGCAATTCGCAAAGTTCTTTGACAAAGTTGATGAGACTTATTTCTATTGGCTCTTCTACAAGCCTGTAAAATTTTTTTGATCAAATTGTGTGAATTTCAAAAGTTATAAGGTCAAGTAGCCTCAAAAATGTCATTTTTCATACAAATTAAGATTTTTTCGAAAAAATTATTGCAATTCGCAAAGTTCTTTGACAAAGTTGATGAGACTTATTTCCGTCTCCTAAAATTGGCTCTTCTACAAGCCTGTAAAATTTTTTTGATCAAATTGTGTGAATTTCAAAAGTTATAAGGTCAAGTAGCCTCAAAAATGTCATTTTTCATACAAATTAAGATTTTTTCGAAAAAATTATTGCAATTCGCAAAGTTCTTTGACAAAGTTGATGAGACTTATTTCCGTCTCCTAAAATTGGCTCTTCTACAAGCCTGTAAAATTTTTTTGATCAAATTGTGTGAATTTCAAAAGTTATAAGGTCAAGTAGCCTCAAAAATGTCATTTTTCATATTAAATTTTAAAAATTAAGATTTTTTCGAAAAAATTATTGCAATTCGCAAAGTTCTTTGACAAAGTTGATGAGACTTATTTCCGTCTCCTAAAATTGGCTCTTCTACAAGCCTGTAAAATTTTTTTGATCAAATTGTGTGAATTTCAAAAGTTATAAGGTCAAGTAGCCTCAAAAATGTCATTTTTCATACAAATTAAGATTTTTTCGAAAAAATTATTGCAATTCGCAAAGTTCTTTGACAAAGTTGATGAGACTTATTTCCGTCTCCTAAAATTGGCTCTTCTACAAGCCTGTAAAATTTTTTTGATCAAATTGTGTGAATTTCAAAAGTTATAAGGTCAAGTAGCCTCAAAAATGTCATTTTTCATACAAATTAAGATTTTTTCGAAAAAATTATTGCAATTCGCAAAGTTCTTTGACAAAGTTGATGAGACTTATTTCCGTCTCCTAAAATTGGCTCTTCTACAAGCCTGTAAAATTTTTTTGATCAAATTGTGTGAATTTCAAAAGTTATAAGGTCAAGTAGCCTCAAAAATGTCATTTTTCATACAAATTAAGATTTTTTCGAAAAAATTATTGCAATTCGCAAAGTTCTTTGACAAAGTTGATGAGACTTATTTCCGTCTCCTAAAATTGGCTCTTCTACAAGCCTGTAAAATTTTTTTGATCAAATTGTGTGAATTTCAAAAGTTATAAGGTCAAGTAGCCTCAAAAATGTCATTTTTCATACAAATTAAGATTTTTTCGAAAAAATTATTGCAATTCGCAAAGTTCTTTGACAAAGTTGATGAGACTTATTTCCGTCTCCTAAAATAGGCTCTTCTACAAGCCTGTAAAATTTTTTTGATCAAATTGTATGAATTTCAAAAGTTATAAGGTCAAGTAGCCTCAAAAATGTCATTTTTCATACAAATTAAGATTTTTTTCGAAAAAATGATTGCAATTCGCAAAGTTCTTTGACAAAGTTGGTACAACAACATTTTTTTAATTGCACGAAAATTTTTAGTTTATAAAAATCACAAAAATATTAAATTTAGACCGAATATTAGGTAAGTATGTGACATTTTTGAGGCTACTTGACCTTAAATCACACAATTTGTCAAAAAAATTTTACAGGATTTTTATAAGAAGAAATTTTAGGAGACAAAAAAAAATGTTGTTGTACCAACTTTGTCAAAGAACTTTGCGAATTGCAATAATTTTTTCGAAAAAATCTTAATTTGTATGAAAAATGACATTTTTGAGGCTACTTGACCTTATAACTTTTGAAATTCACACAATTTGATCAAAAAAATTTTACAGGCTTGTAGAAGAGCCAATTTTAGGAGACGGAAATAAGTCTCATCAACTTTGTCAAAGAACTTTGCGAATTGCAATAATTTTTTCGAAAAAATCTTAATTTGTATGAAAAATGACATTTTTGAGGCTACTTGACCTTATAACTTTTGAAATTCACACAATTTGATCAAAAAAATTTTACAGGCTTGTAGAAGAGCCAATTTTAGGAGACGGAAATAAGTCTCATCAACTTTGTCAAAGAACTTTGCGAATTGCAATCATTTTTTCGAAAAAAATCTTAATTTGTATGAAAAATGACATTTTTGAGGCTACTTGACCTTATAACTTTTGAAATTCACACAATTTGATCAAAAAAATTTTACAGGCTTGTAGAAGAGCCAATTTTAGGAGACGGAAATAAGTCTCATCAACTTTGTCAAAGAACTTTGCGAATTGCAATAATTTTTTCGAAAAAATCTTAATTTGTATGAAAAATGACATTTTTGAGGCTACTTGACCTTATAACTTTTGAAATTCACACAATTTGATCAAAAAAATTTTACAGGCTTGTAGAAGAGCCAATTTTAGGAGACGGAAATAAGTCTCATCAACTTTGTCAAAGAACTTTGCGAATTGCAATAATTTTTTCGAAAAAATCTTAATTTGTATGAAAAATGACATTTTTGAGGCTACTTGACCTTATAACTTTTGAAATTCACACAATTTGATCAAAAAAATTTTACAGGCTTGTAGAAGAGCCAATTTTAGGAGACGGAAATAAGTCTCATCAACTTTGTCAAAGAACTTTGCGAATTGCAATAATTTTTTCGAAAAAATCTTAATTTGTATGAAAAATGACATTTTTGAGGCTACTTGACCTTATAACTTTTGAAATTCACACAATTTGATCAAAAAAATTTTACAGGCTTGTAGAAGAGCCAATTTTAGGAGACGGAAATAAGTCTCATCAACTTTGTCAAAGAACTTTGCGAATTGCAATAATTTTTTCGAAAAAATCTTAATTTGTATGAAAAATGACATTTTTGAGGCTACTTGACCTTATAACTTTTGAAATTCACACAATTTGATCAAAAAAATTTTACAGGCTTGTAGAAGAGCCAATTTTAGGAGACGGAAATAAGTCTCATCAACTTTGTCAAAGAACTTTGCGAATTGCAATAATTTTTTCGAAAAAATCTTAATTTGTATGAAAAATGACATTTTTGAGGCTACTTGACCTTATAACTTTTGAAATTCACACAATTTGATCAAAAAAAATTTACAGGCTTGTAGAAGAGCCAATTTTAGGAGACGGAAATAAGTCTCATCAACTTTGTCAAAGAACTTTGCGAATTGCAATAATTTTTTCGAAAAAATCTTAATTTGTATGAAAAATGACATTTTTGAGGCTACTTGACCTTATAACTTTTGAAATTCACACAATTTGATCAAAAAAATTTTACAGGCTTGTAGAAGAGCCAATTTTAGGAGACGGAAATAAGTCTCATCAACTTTGTCAAAGAACTTTGCGAATTGCAATAATTTTTTCGAAAAAATCTTAATTTGTATGAAAAATGACATTTTTGAGGCTACTTGACCTTATAACTTTTGAAATTCACACAATTTGATCAAAAAAATTTTACAGGCTTGTAGAAGAGCCAATTTTAGGAGACGGAAATAAGTCTCATCAACTTTGTCAAAGAACTTTGCGAATTGCAATAATTTTTTCGAAAAAATCTTAATTTGTATGAAAAATGACATTTTTGAGGCTACTTGACCTTATAACTTTTGAAATTCACACAATTTGATCAAAAAAATTTTACAGGCTTGTAGAAGAGCCAATTTTAGGAGACGGAAATAAGTCTCATCAACTTTGTCAAAGAACTTTGCGAATTGCAATAATTTTTTCGAAAAAATCTTAATTTGTATGAAAAATGACATTTTTGAGGCTACTTGACCTTATAACTTTTGAAATTCACACAATTTGATCAAAAAAATTTTACAGGCTTGTAGAAGAGCCAATTTTAGGAGACGGAAATAAGTCTCATCAACTTTGTCAAAGAACTTTGCGAATTGCAATAATTTTTTCGAAAAAATCTTAATTTGTATGAAAAATGACATTTTTGAGGCTACTTGACCTTATAACTTTTGAAATTCACACAATTTGATCAAAAAAATTTTACAGGCTTGTAGAAGAGCCAATTTTAGGAGACGGAAATAAGTCTCATCAACTTTGTCAAAGAACTTTGCGATTTGCGATAAATTTGTGCAATTTGTTGAAAAATTTAATATTTAGTATGAAAAACGTCATTTTTGAGGCTACTTGACCTTATAACTTTTGAAATTCACACAATTTGATCAAAAAAATTTTACAGGCTTGTAGAAGAGCCAATTTTAGGAGACGGAAATAAGTCTCATCAACTTTGTCAAAGAACTTTGCGAATTGCAATCATTTTTTCGAAAAAATCTTAATTTGTATGAAAAATGACATTTTTGAGGCTACTTGACCTTATAACTTTTGAAATTCACACAATTTGATCAAAAAAATTTTACAGGCTTGTAGAAGAGCCAATTTTAGGAGACGGAAATAAGTCTCATCAACTTTGTCAAAGAACTTTGCGAATTGCAATAAATTTTTCGAAAAAATCTTAATTTGTATGAAAAATGACATTTTTGAGGCTACTTGACCTTATAACTTTTGAAATTCACACAATTTGATCAAAAAAATTTTACAGGCTTGTAGAAGAGCCAATTTTAGGAGACGGAAATAAGTCTCATCAACTTTGTCAAAGAACTTTGCGAATTGCAATAATTTTTTCGAAAAAATCTTAATTTGTATGAAAAATGACATTTTTGAGGCTACTTGACCTTATAACTTTTGAAATTCACACAATTTGATCAAAAAAATTTTACAGGCTTGTAGAAGAGCCAATTTTAGGAGACGGAAATAAGTCTCATCAACTTTGTCAAAGAACTTTGCGAATTGCAATAAATTTTTCGAAAAAATCTTAATTTGTATGAAAAATGACATTTTTGAGGCTACTTGACCTTATAACTTTTGAAATTCACACAATTTGATCAAAAAAATTTTACAGGCTTGTAGAAGAGCCAATTTTAGGAGACGGAAATAAGTCTCATCAACTTTGTCAAAGAACTTTGCGAATTGCAATAAATTTTTCGAAAAAATCTTAATTTGTATGAAAAATGACATTTTTGAGGCTACTTGACCTTATAACTTTTGAAATTCACACAATTTGATCAAAAAAATTTTACAGGCTTGTAGAAGAGCCAATTTTAGGAGACGGAAATAAGTCTCATCAACTTTGTCAAAGAACTTTGCGAATTGCAATAAATTTTTCGAAAAAATCTTAATTTGTATGAAAAATGACATTTTTGAGGCTACTTGACCTTATAACTTTTGAAATTCACACAATTTGATCAAAAAAATTTTACAGGCTTGTAGAAGAGCCAATTTTAGGAGACGGAAATAAGTCTCATCAACTTTGTCAAAGAACTTTGCGAATTGCAATAAATTTTTCGAAAAAATCTTAATTTGTATGAAAAATGACATTTTTGAGGCTACTTGACCTTATAACTTTTGAAATTCACACAATTTGATCAAAAAAATTTTACAGGCTTGTAGAAGAGCCAATTTTAGGAGACGGAAATAAGTCTCATCAACTTTGTCAAAGAACTTTGCGAATTGCAATAAATTTTTCGAAAAAATCTTAATTTGTATGAAAAATGACATTTTTGAGGCTACTTGACCTTATAACTTTTGAAATTCACACAATTTGATCAAAAAAATTTTACAGGCTTGTAGAAGAGCCAATTTTAGGAGACGGAAATAAGTCTCATCAACTTTGTCAAAGAACTTTGCGATTTGCGATAAATTTGTTGAAAAATTTGATATTTAGTATGAAAAACGTCATTTTTGAGGCTACTTGACCTTATAACTTTTGAAATTCACACAATTTGATCAAAAAAATTTTACAGGCTTGTAGAAGAGCCAATTTTAGGAGACGGAAATAAGTCTCATCAACTTTGTCAAAGAACTTTGCGAATTGCAATAATTTTTTCGAAAAAATCTTAATTTGTATGAAAAATGACATTTTTGAGGCTACTTGACCTTATAACTTTTGAAATTCACACAATTTGATCAAAAAAATTTTACAGGCTTGTAGAAGAGCCAATTTTAGGAGACGGAAATAAGTCTCATCAACTTTGTCAAAGAACTTTGCGATTTGCGATAAATTTTTTGAAAAATTTAATATTTAGTATGAAAAACGTCATTTTTGAGGCTACTTGACCTTATAACTTTTGAAATTCACACAATTTGATCAAAAAAATTTTACAGGCTTGTAGAAGAGCCAATTTTAGGAGACGGAAATAAGTCTCATCAACTTTGTCAAAGAACTTTGCGAATTGCAATCATTTTTTCGAAAAAATCTTAATTTGTATGAAAAATGACATTTTTGAGGCTACTTGACCTTATAACTTTTGAAATTCACACAATTTGATCAAAAAAATTTTACAGGCTTGTAGAAGAGCCAATTTTAGGAGACGGAAATAAGTCTCATCAACTTTGTCAAAGAACTTTGCGAATTGCAATAATTTTTTCGAAAAAATCTTAATTTGTATGAAAAATGACATTTTTAGGCTACTTGACCTTATAACTTTTGAAATTCACACAATTTGATCAAAAAAATTTTACAGGCTTGTAGAAGAGCCAATTTTAGGAGACGGAAATAAGTCTCATCAACTTTGTCAAAGAACTTTGCGAATTGCAATAATTTTTTCGAAAAAATCTTAATTTGTATGAAAAATGACATTTTTGAGGCTACTTGACCTTATAACTTTTGAAATTCACACAATTTGATCAAAAAAATTTTACAGGCTTGTAGAAGAGCCAATTTTAGGAGACGGAAATAAGTCTCATCAACTTTGTCAAAGAACTTTGCGAATTGCAATAATTTTTTCGAAAAAATCTTAATTTGTATGAAAAATGACATTTTTGAGGCTACTTGACCTTATAACTTTTGAAATTCACACAATTTGATCAAAAAAATTTTACAGGCTTGTAGAAGAGCCAATTTTAGGAGACGGAAATAAGTCTCATCAACTTTGTCAAAGAACTTTGCGAATTGCAATAATTTTTTCGAAAAAATCTTAATTTGTATGAAAAATGACATTTTTGAGGCTACTTGACCTTATAACTTTTGAAATTCACACAATTTGATCAAAAAAATTTTACAGGCTTGTAGAAGAGCCAATTTTAGGAGACGGAAATAAGTCTCATCAACTTTGTCAAAGAACTTTGCGAATTGCAATAATTTTTTCGAAAAAATCTTAATTTGTATGAAAAATGACATTTTTGAGGCTACTTGACCTTATAACTTTTGAAATTCACACAATTTGATCAAAAAAATTTTACAGGCTTGTAGAAGAGCCAATTTTAGGAGACGGAAATAAGTCTCATCAACTTTGTCAAAGAACTTTGCGATTTGCGATAAATTTTTTGAAAAATTTAATATTTAGTATGAAAAACGTCATTTTTGAGGCTACTTGACCTTATAACTTTTGAAATTCACACAATTTGATCAAAAAAATTTTACAGGCTTGTAGAAGAGCCAATTTTAGGAGACGGAAATAAGTCTCATCAACTTTGTCAAAGAACTTTGCGAATTGCAATAGAAGAGCCAATTTTTTCGAAAAAATCTTAATTTGTATGAAAAATGACATTTTTGAGGCTACTTGACCTTATAACTTTTGAAATTCACACAATTTGATCAAAAAAATTTTACAGGCTTGTAGAAGAGCCAATTTTAGGAGACGGAAATAAGTCTCATCAACTTTGTCAAAGAACTTTGCGATTTGCGATAAATTTGTTGAAAAATTTAATATTTAGTATGAAAAACGTCATTTTTGAGGCTACTTGACCTTATAACTTTTGAAATTCACACAATTTGATCAAAAAAATTTTACAGGCTTGTAGAAGAGCCAATTTTAGGAGACGGAAATAAGTCTCATCAACTTTGTCAAAGAACTTTGCGAATTGCAATAATTTTTTCGAAAAAATCTTAATTTGTATGAAAAATGACATTTTTGAGGCTACTTGACCTTATAACTTTTGAAATTCACACAATTTGATCAAAAAAATTTTACAGGCTTGTAGAAGAGCCAATTTTAGGAGACGGAAATAAGTCTCATCAACTTTGTCAAAGAACTTTGCGATTTGCGATAAATTTGTTGAAAAATTTAATATTTAGTATGAAAAACGTCATTTTTGAGGCTACTTGACCTTATAACTTTTGAAATTCACACAATTTGATCAAAAAAATTTTACAGGCTTGTAGAAGAGCCAATTTTAGGAGACGGAAATAAGTCTCATCAACTTTGTCAAAGAACTTTGCGAATTGCAATAATTTTTTCGAAAAAATCTTAATTTGTATGAAAAATGACATTTTTGAGGCTACTTGACCTTATAACTTTTGAAATTCACACAATTTGATCAAAAAAATTTTACAGGCTTGTAGAAGAGCCAATTTTAGGAGACGGAAATAAGTCTCATCAACTTTGTCAAAGAACTTTGCGAATTGCAATAATTTTTTCGAAAAAATCTTAATTTGTATGAAAAATGACATTTTTGAGGCTACTTGACCTTATAACTTTTGAAATTCACACAATTTGATCAAAAAAATTTTACAGGCTTGTAGAAGAGCCAATTTTAGGAGACGGAAATAAGTCTCATCAACTTTGTCAAAGAACTTTGCGAATTGCAATAAATTTTTCGAAAAAATCTTAATTTGTATGAAAAATGACATTTTTGAGGCTACTTGACCTTATAACTTTTGAAATTCACACAATTTGATCAAAAAAATTTTACAGGCTTGTAGAAGAGCCAATTTTAGGAGACGGAAATAAGTCTCATCAACTTTGTCAAAGAACTTTGCGATTTGCGATAAATTTGTTTAAAAATTTGATATTTAGTATGAAAAACGTCATTTTTGAGGCTACTTGACCTTATAACTTTTGAAATTCACACAATTTGATCAAAAAAATTTTACAGGCTTGTAGAAGAGCCAATTTTAGGAGACGGAAATAAGTCTCATCAACTTTGTCAAAGAACTTTGCGAATTGCAATAATTTTTTCGAAAAAATCTTAATTTGTATGAAAAATGACATTTTTGAGGCTACTTGACCTTATAACTTTTGAAATTCACACAATTTGATCAAAAAAATTTTACAGGCTTGTAGAAGAGCCAATTTTAGGAGACGGAAATAAGTCTCATCAACTTTGTCAAAGAACTTTGCGAATTGCAATAATTTTTTCGAAAAAATCTTAATTTGTATGAAAAATGACATTTTTGAGGCTACTTGACCTTATAACTTTTGAAATTCACACAATTTGATCAAAAAAATTTTACAGGCTTGTAGAAGAGCCAATTTTAGGAGACGGAAATAAGTCTCATCAACTTTGTCAAAGAACTTTGCGAATTGCAATAATTTTTTCGAAAAAATCTTAATTTGTATGAAAAATGACATTTTTGAGGCTACTTGACCTTATAACTTTTGAAATTCACACAATTTGATCAAAAAAATTTTACAGGCTTGTAGAAGAGCCAATTTTAGGAGACGGAAATAAGTCTCATCAACTTTGTCAAAGAACTTTGCGAATTGCAATAATTTTTTCGAAAAAATCTTAATTTGTATGAAAAATGACATTTTTGAGGCTACTTGACCTTATAACTTTTGAAATTCACACAATTTGATCAAAAAAATTTTACAGGCTTGTAGAAGAGCCAATTTTAGGAGACGGAAATAAGTCTCATCAACTTTGTCAAAGAACTTTGCGAATTGCAATAATTTTTTCGAAAAAATCTTAATTTGTATGAAAAATGACATTTTTGAGGCTACTTGACCTTATAACTTTTGAAATTCACACAATTTGATCAAAAAAATTTTACAGGCTTGTAGAAGAGCCAATTTTAGGAGACGGAAATAAGTCTCATCAACTTTGTCAAAGAACTTTGCGAATTGCAATCATTTTTTCGAAAAAAATCTTAATTTGTATGAAAAATTACATTTTTGAGGCTACTTGACCTTATAACTTTTGTTATTAGAGAGAATTAGGCGCTAAAATAGGGCAACTGTGGTTCCTTCAGTTTAAATTATGACTTTATGACGTGCTAAAACTTTTTGGGTAACCGCATAGATGAATATTTAATGTGAGAAAAAATATTTTTTTTTGTTCTAGTGCACTCGGAAACTCAGTATTAATAAAAAAAAAGTGCTTCACAGTATTCGAAAAAAAAAAATTGCCAATGCTAATTTTTAAGTCAAAAAAGTTGTTATCATAAGAAAAAAAAATGTTAAATGTGGAAAAAATGTCATCTACGTTCGTCATAATGCAAATTTGTGTGGCAACAGCGTGGAATACCTGCTGCATCATTTATAGTTAAATGCGACAAGACAATTACAACAATCATCTTTCGTACAGATAACGAAAAAACGCCGACTAATAATTCGGCAACAACCATTTCTCCGATAGATTTTGTCGAGAAATGGGGCCTAACGCCAGTTTTGAGGCCCAGACAAGAGCAACCACGGAGCGTCGGTGAGAGTGAGTCAGGTGGCCAGCCCCCTCTTCAAAACGATAGGTAAGCACACACACAGGAAAAAAATATGTATTTTTAGCACGCACAACCGCATTTGCACGGAATTCACACACAACGAACAAGAAAAAAATATCCACCAAACAATCGTTACCCATAAAGTAGGCAATTTCATCGCATTCATCATTTATTTATTTTTCTTTTTCCGACTTATTTTAGAGCGATAATGTTTGCTTTGGGGAAAAAAATTGGGTTTAATCGAAGATTTTGTCTGTCCGTAACGATTTATATGAAATTCTGATAAAACCACGTGACTCAATTAGCAAAAGAATCAAAAAAACCACGTGGTTTAGAAGAAATTTTATTGAACCACGTGGTTAATTTGATTTTTTTAATATAATTTAGACACGTGGTTAAATAGTATATATAAAAATTCATTAAACCACGTGACTAATTGATCAAAAATATCAAATTAATCACGTGTTTTAATTGAATTTTTTTTAATCACGTGGTTACTTTGATCTTTTTTATTAATTATTCATAATAATATTTATATGAAATTTTGTTTAACCACGTGAATTGTTTAAAAAGATCAAACTAACCACGTGATTCAATAGAAATTTCATTCGTCGTTAGTTTGATCTCTTTAAATAAAAGTCACGTGGTTACATGAAACTCATATAAAATTTATTCAAACCACGTGACTTAATTTTATTAAAAAATAAAATAAACCACGTGGTTCAATTAAAATTTCTTTGAGTCACGAGGTTAAGTTGATCTTTATTATATAATTAAACCACGAAGTTAAAATGAAAAAGAAATAATTTAACCACGTGACTTAATTAGATCATAAAGATCAACTGAACCTCGTGACTCAAAGATTTTTTTATTAAACCACGTGGTTAATTTGATTTTTTGTTGATTTAAACACGTGGTTAAAATATATTCGAATAAAATTTTATTTAACCACGTGACTAATTTATCAAAAATTAAATTGACCACGTGTTTTAAAGATATTTTTTATAAAGCCACATGGCTTATTTTATTTTTAAATATAATTTGGTCACGTGGTTAAATTTAAATTACTTTAAGCTTCGTCGTTTATTGAAAAAATTATTAATTTGGTCACGTGGTTAAAATTAACTTTCAAAGAATAATTTTAAAAAAAATCCACTTTAGATCTAAATTTCTCCTATCGATGAATTTTTACCTTTTTTATGTTTCATTTCCTAACTCTCCGCCAACATGTGAGCGCCAACACGATCGAATTCGCAAAAAAAAGACCTAATCTATTTAGCTTATTATTGTGTATTTTTGGCATTATTTATGCATAAGGCGTGACTTTTCTGTTTCGTTCTTTGTCCAAAACTTTGGCGCCTTCCATTGTTATTGAATGCAATATAAATTGAGACAAACAGCACCGACAACATTAACCTACATTACACACGTAAAATGATTTTCATTAACTTTTCTCATTTTTTTTTCCTTTCTAGGTGAGTATCGACCATTAATTGAAGGTTTATGGAAAAAACGATAAAAATCCGTCGTCCCGTTATTCGTATCGTAAGTCAAAAAATACTCATTAAAAGTTGGCAGGTTCAGACAAACTTTTTGGATTAAAAAAGTTTTGGGAAGCACACAAAAAATAAATGATCAAAATTATTATTATTTATCAATTCAAGATGTTAATTAAAATGCAACAAAAATTTATTTAATTATCCGTAAAAAGTTTGGAAAAACATGCAAATGAAGCGATTTCTGACTTTTTTCTCTCTCTCGGTTTCTCGTTTAAAATAATAAATAAAGAGATACATTTTGTACAAAATTTAAAACATTTTATGGATGCCATAAAAACCTTACCGCAAAAACCTAAATCGAAAGACAGGTGATCCGAATACCGGATTATGTTCTCAAGCAAACATGATTTATAACATGCGCTTGCTTTAATGCAACTTTCTTGTCTTCTTTCTTTCTTTGCGCTCCGTCACAGAGAAATAAATGTTCAGACATGCAAGAAGACAAGGATGCATAAATAAATTCTAAATTAAAAAACCACAAAGTTATAACGTTTGAGTCGCTGTCGTATAGGGCAGTATTTGTGCTACAGAGGAAACCTCAGAAAGAAGAAAATGCTTCGCAAAATTTAAATAATTTTTAATTCAAAAGAGTTGCATATATTTGGCAAAGTTGGCGGTAGTGCCGAGGACGAGAATGATGGTAAAACGATATTATTTAAAATGCAGCTGAAAATATTTTTTAAATAAAAATATTGAAGTTGAAGGATTTATAAACGGTTTTGTTTTACCGTTCTGTAAAAAATCAGAAAAAAATTAAATTAATAAAAAATAAAAATAAAATAAATATATATATTTTTTTAATTTTAACAAAAACTAAGATGAATAAAAATTAATTTAATTTTTTTAAATATAAATAAATAATAAAATTAAATTAATTAAATAAAAATTAAATAATTAATAATTTAATTTAATTTAATTAATTTTTTTAATTTTATTATTTATTTATATTTAAAAAATTAAAATTATTTTTTATGCATCTTGATTTTTGCTATAATTTTAATTAATTTTATATAACAAAAAATTATTCATTTAAATAAAAAAAAAAAACAAGAGAAGAATATTTAATTAAAATTAAAAAAAAATAATAAATATACTGAAATTTCATTAAAAATTTAATTCTTTGAAAAACATGAATCAAATAATTTATATTTTATTTTAAATAATTAAATTAAATGCAAAAAAAAATTGGTAAAAAAATTCTCGATATTATGAGATTTTTTAAAATATTTGCCCCTAATATGTTTAAAAGAAATTACAATTTAAGTCAATTTTTTTTCGAATCGATTCACAGATTAATCAAAATTTATTTTAATTTTTTTAGATTAAATTTAATATTTTTTTTATTAAAAAAGTTCTCAAAAATACAAAAATTTTGTAAAATAATTTTTATTTAAAATAATATTTTTTTAATTCATAAAGACAATAATTTTTCCAAAATTTCAAGAAAAATATAAAATTTTATAAAAATTTTTATTTACTTTATTTAAATTAAAAATTACAAAAAATAATGAAATTTAATCAAAAAATGTAAAATTTAATTTTTTAAAGTGATTAAAACTTTATTTTTATTTTATTTATTTTTATATATTTTTTTTTTATTTATTTATTTATTTTTATTTATTTATTTATTTTATTTTTTTTTTTAATTTTTTTTATTTTTATTTTTTATTATTATTATTTTTTTTTTTTTTTGATAAAATTAAAGAAAAAAAATTCAATTTTAATGTATTTTTGCTTAAAATCCTTAATTTTTTTCCAAAATAATGTTAAAACTCAATTTTTAACGTAAAAAATTCTTTAAACCAACCCTCAAAATTACAAGAAAACATAAAAAAAATAAATACCGGTTAAATTGCTCATTTCACAAAATATCTAATTTCTTTTTAGTTTATCATCAAAGAATTTCCAAAGGACCATCCCCGAAAAATAATTTAAAGTTTCATTATGTCACCAAAAACATATCAAGTTGCATTTAATGGAAATTACTCAAGAAATTTGACAATTTTTGCAAACAAAAAAAAAACAACCAGTCGCTTCCATCGCAAAAACGTCTTATTAACCTTGTATCTCTTCATCTCGAAAAAAAAAGTAGAGCAACAAAGCGTCAACAAAACCGACTGGCAATTGAATTAAAATTTCATGGCAAAAGCATATTGAATTGGCTCCAAATTACCACATCCAGCCAAACTGGCTGCCAATTAATCATTTTTTTTTTTATTTTCGTGTGGGGTTCATCCGTTTTTTTTTTCTCTCGCTCTCTACGTTTTCCTTCTAACACCATATGATGATAATTTTTTTTTTTTATTTTTTTCGAAATGTTTTCGTTTTCATGTACGAAGGTCCCTTTCACACACAGATGTAAAAGTCGCACTCAGTGCGAAAATTGTCGGATTTTCGAAAAAGACGACGGCGCCTGCGTCAAAATCCTTCGTTGTATTGGTGTGTCGTTGTGTGAAGAGAAAAAAAAAACAGTAACATTTCGATCCAACAATCCCGATCACATGGTTTGGCGAAATTTTCTTGCCTTGTCATTCTGGATTCGCAGCGAACAAATGAAATGTCAATCGGTTTAATGCAAAAAAAATTTCTTCGAAAAACGAAGAAAAATAAGAGAGAAGAAAAAACTAAGGCCCAAAACTCAGCAGGAATAAATGTGTCAAAATGAGTAATCCGCATTTTATTTCACGTTCGCCACCCAACCTTTTCCTCAGCTGAATGCCTATCGTGCCTAATGCTTTCATGTAGATATGTGTCACCTTTCGTTCCTTTTCGGCGAGCAGCAAGAAAAAGTTTTTTATGGGACTTTTTATGATGTTGCAGTACCTCACAAACTTTTACATGATGTACTTAACGTGATGAGTAATGTTGAAAGAAGGAATTTAATATAATGAAATTTTCTTTGGATGAGCTAATGGAGACGCCCGGCATTTTTTTCTCGTCAAATAAATAAATTAAGTTGAATGGCCTGAAAAAAAAATGCTCAAGTCATCCATGCATATTTATGAAAAACCAAAAAAAAAAGAAAAATACAAAAAAAAATTAAACAGTCACGAAACAAGAACAATTCTTGCCATCACAGAAAACACTTTCCAGATGAAATTCGTCTGTTTTTTTTCTGTGCGCAAATATTTCTCGGCTTACGTAATGAAACAATGAACATTATCACGATATGTTGCTGCTGCTGCTCGATAACTGTTGATTTTCCTCTATTTTATAAAATGAATTAATATCTTGTGCGGTTTCCCTACATTTTTATTATTATTTATCGATAAATTGCTGTCACGCAGTAATTGGATTAAAAATTGTGTGATTTATTTGACGTACACGGATATGTACACGAACGGGGGATTAACAGAGATGTATAAGGTCTTTGAAAAGGATTTTTTAATTTTTTTTATTAAATTTTAAGTATTTGAAGAAAATTTAATAAAAATGTGCACTGGGTTTTTTCTATTTTTTTTCTAACTAAATAATTTAAAAAAATTTAAATTTAATAAGATTAAATTAAATTATTTTAAAAAAAATTTAAAAAAAATTAAATAAAATTAAAATTAAATTAATTTATTTAAATAAATCCCAATGCACATTTTGATAATTAAAAATTTTTGATCGTTTTTGTATCACAATATTTAAAATTTTTTACTATATTTTTATAAAATTTATTATTTGCAAACAGTTAAAGATAATTTTTTGGACCATTTTGACATTTACAAATTCTTTTAACCATCAAATTGTGCATTGGGATTTTAAAAATTTTTGTAGATCTGCGCTTCTACATCTGCATTTTCCTTAATTTTGAATATTTTTAATACTAAATTTAATTTTTTTAATAATTTTAAAATATTTTTCAAAAATTCTAAAAAAAATGTAATTTTTGCCCAATGAACATTTTTAATTTTCACACATTTTTAGTTTAAATCCCAATGCATATTTATTTTTTTTCACAAATTTCTTAGATTTTTAAGGATAAAAAAAAAAAATATTTAAGAAGAAAAAAAAATAATAAGAAAATCTAAAAATAAATTAAAAGAAAATTTTAAAAAATTAAAAGAAATTTTAAAAAATCCCAGTGCATATTTGTATTTTTACTATTTTTTTTTTTAATTAATTAAATTATATAATTTATCACATAAAATCCTGCAATTTGATAAATTTTTCAAAAATTAAAAAAAATGTTAATTTTTACCTAATGAGCATTTCAATTTGTTTCATATTTTAAATTTGAGTCCCAATGCACATTATGATGTTTTTTTAGATTTTTGACAAATTTTATGGATTATTAAAAATATTAAAAAATTAAAGAAATTGAAAAAAATTATAAAAAAAATTATGAAAAAATTTTTAAAAAATTAAAAAAAAAATCCCAGTGCATATTTGTAAATTTTTCTTTTAAATCAATAGCAAATTTTTGTGAGATTTAAAAAAAATATTATTTTTTTTATTTCAACACCCCTGTTTTTACAGATGTTTCTTCCTATTGCCATATAAAAACACGACAGACGACCCAAAAATAAAAATTAATTGATTGTTTACTGTTTTCACTCAAAATTCTTAAAAAAAAAATACAAAAAATTCTTCTTATTCAAGAATTACTCATATAAATTATCTGACGCCACATCTCCGCATTCTTTGCAATTAATTCCATGAAGAGAAATAAATTAAAAAAAAATAAACAAAAAATTTGATTAAGTGTCGAGATTCATTTCAGGACAAGCCATTACGTAATTTTTGCCACCCGAACTCCGTCGCAGCTCAAAAAATAATAAACAAAATGTAAAATCAAAATTTCCAGTTTATCGAGCATTTGTCATAAACGTACGTTCCATGTACACGACAACGACGACTTTTCACACAATCGTTCGCTGCCCAAAATAAAAATAGTAGTTATTCGAAATCGTTTGCATTGTAAAGAGGCGAAAGAAACCACGGACGGAATTTTTTGTGTTTTTTTAATTAGATAACAAGGCAAAAAATGTAAGGAAGCGCAAAAACGGAGCTCAAAGACAAAATCATCGCAGCTGCCAATGCAGCGAACGGCATGCGAAAATCCATTAGTTGTGGAAGTCGCGGCGGCATCGGCGTGGGAGAATATCAGTTACGTTCGTTCCCCATTATAAATAAATAATTAATTAGTGAAGTTTGCGGTGCTAATGAAATACGAGCCTTTGATATTTGATACGAGCAACGAGACCTTGCTCAATTGTTCTTTTTTTTTGTATCGATTATTTTTTTTTGTCTCTCCTGTGTCTAAATACAGAGAAAAAGTGAATGCCATGCATCGCAACTAATGTGGCGTTTTGGCAAATAAATGTCTACTAATTGAAACTTGATATGTTGCTAGTTATTTTTGGTGCTATGTGCATTGCAAAAATCTATAAAATGAGTTTTTTTTATTATTAAAAATTTATTCGTGAAATGGATTTTTTTTTTTATTAAAAATTTTATTTTTTTCCTAATTTTTCGGCTGATTTGTTTTTTAAATAAATTATTTTTGTTTAAAAATTAATAAAATTTTAAATATAAAAAATTTTAAACATAGAAAAAAATTAAAAAATACTATGGAAATATTTTTTCTCGAATTTTTTTCAAAAAAAATTAATTAATTTAATTTAATTTTAATTTAATTTTTTTATTTTTTTTTAATTTTAAAAAAAATAAATTAAAAATTTAATTAAATTTAAAAAATTATTTTTAAATTAAAATTTTTTAAAATTTTTTTCTACGTTAATTTTTTATTAAAAAAAAAATTAGTCAATTATTGTTAAAAAAATAAAAATTTTTTTTAATATTTTTTTTACGAATAGAAAAAAGTTTAAAAAAATGTGTAATTAAACTAAAATAATTTCTAAATATTTTATTTTTTTTAAATGAACTCACATTTTCATAGTCCTCAAAATTTCAAGCAATTTTAAAATATTTTTAAAAATAATTTTTTTTAATAAAAAATGAATTTTTGAACTTCAAGTGAATCAGGAAAAAAAATTGTTATTGCAAAAAAATTAAAAAAAATTTATTTAAAAAATGCAATAAAATTAATGGAAATAATTTTTCTCGAATTTTTGCTTAAAAAATTAGTTAATTTAGGTAATTTAATTAAAATTTCATACTCCTCAAAATTTCAACAACTTTAAAAATTTTTAAAAAAATTTTTTTTAAAAAAAAAATCATAATTGGAAAAAAATATTTTTAAAAAAATTAAAGCTTTAAAAATTAAGGCTTTTAGTTTTTCGGTTAGTTTTTATTTAATTTAATTTAATTTAATAATAATTAATTTAATTTTCAAAATAAATTTTAATAAATAAATAAGAATTAAAATTATATAAAAAAAAATAATTAAAAAAAAAATGAAAAAATAAATTTAATAATAAATAAAAAAAAATAAAAAATTGAAAACCTGATCGAAAAACTTAAAGCCAATTAATTGCATTCTTTTAAACAAAAGTTTTAATTTTTTTGCAATAAAAAATTTTTTCAACCGATTCACTTCAAGTTCAAAAACTTTTCATTTTTTTATTATTATTCAAACTATAATAACTAAATAAAAAAAAGTAATATTCTCTCGAGAAAAGGGAGAAAAACAGACATAGATAAAGACGAAGAAGAAGACTTTGACTCGTAACAATCATAATTTCCCATTTTGCTCGTCGATTACTTGTTTCGAAGCGAAGAAAATAAATCAAATAAAAAGTTTATAGAAGTGATAAACTTTCTCCTTGATTAATTTAATCACTTTTATTTCCTTCCCATATCCCACACAGTCCATAAAAAGCGAAAAAATGCCTTTTCTGCGCGAAACGAAAGAAAAAAAAAAGAAAAAAATCGAAATGAAATAAAAGTTGTAATAATAAATTTTTTCCATTATTATTAAAGAAGTTTGGACGTGAAGTGAAGCGCTTGATCGATTTTTACTCAGAATTTATTATTTATTTATTTATCGGTTTTTGAGGTTATCTGAAGCAAAAAACCGCAAAAAGTCACTCGAGAGCCTCACATCAAGCGCAGGGTTAATTAACGTCAACACACCATTGTTCATTCAATGCGGAAATTAAAATCGTTTTGATGCAAGTCTCAACTGATTACACGAGAACGAGCAATTATCACACAACCAACTTTATGAATTTTCGCTAAATATTTATTACAATCGATGTCATTGAGCAATTTTGCCAGCAAAATTATATCTATAACGAAATAAATCAGACACTTTTACTCTGCATTTTGTTGAACATCGACTGGGAATATCATGTCAGGTTTTTTTTTGTGTGCATTGTGCAAACAATGTCACCATCAGAGATGCCTACAACTTTGTGTCGTCGGCGGTATGTCGTCGTTGTCGTTGAACAAATGGCTTTCATTTGTGTGTTTTTCCGTCTGGCATGGCACTTAAATGACATTTTGTCATCTTCTCTAATAGTTTTTGTGGTAATGTCGCACAAAATTTGCAAGAGTACAGGCATAAATTAATGAACAGGGGAATTGATCACTTGATTGATTGGATCATTTTTCCTCTAAATTTCTTTATTTTTGCTAAATTTTTGAACTTTTTATGATAAAATGAGTTATTTGGATCAAAATTTGTTTTTGGATCAAAAAAAATTAATTTTTATTCGATTTTTATACAAAAATAAATTTTTTATCTTTCATGAAGATTTTTTAATTACTTTAGAAATAACAAAAAAATTAAAATTTATTTTTATTTAATTATTTTTTTAATTTGAATTTTTAATTTATTTAATTTTTTTTTTTACTTTTAATTTAAATTTTTTTTTATATTATTTTTAAAATTTAACCATTTTAATTTTTAATTTTTTGATTATACATAAATAATTAAAAAATTTTATAAAAAAAAAATTTAAACTAAATTTTTAGTCAAAATAGTAATTTTTGGTTATGAGGAGTATTAAATTGTGTATGAGGAGTACAAAAATGTGAAATATTCGTAATTTTCATTTAAAAAACTTCTCAAACAATAAAAAGTCGTGTAAAGAATAAAAAATTACACAATAAGGAGTATTAAAACGTAAAATTTGTAAAAAAATATGATTTTTGACCTATGAGGAGTAAGAAAATGAGAAACGTTAATAATTTTTATTTAATTAAATTAAAAAAAAAAATCAAATAATCAAAATTAATTTTTGAAAAAAAAATAACTATCGAGGAGTATCAAAATGTAAAATTGTCAAAAATTAGAAATAAAAAAATATTTTACTTCGAGGAGTAAGAAAATGTGAAAAATATGTAGTTTTAGTAGAAAAACTTCAAAAAAATTCTTAAAAATATAGAAAAATTTAACTCTCGAGAAGTATCAAAATGTAAAAAAAAAATGGAAAAAATTTTTTACACTTCAAGGAATACAAAACTGTGAAAATTTAAAAAAAATAAACAAGAAAAAATATTATCGATTTAAAAACATTTAAAATTTTTTATTAAAAATGTTAAATTTGTAAAAAAAAATATCTTTCATACTTCTTGTATGAAAAAGTTTTATGAGGAGTACAAAAATGAAAAATATTATTATTTTGATAGAAAAAGTAACTTATATAGCAATAATTAACAAAAAATGACCAAATTAAAAATTGAGGAGTACAAAAATGTAAAATTCATCGAAAAAATTTTTTTTTCTTTATTAACGAGGAGTAACGGAATGTGAAATTGCACAACAAAACGCGCATTCCTGTTAAATCTGTTTTAATTTTAATTTTTTATCAACGGAAACAACACGTGAGAGTCCCAGAACGTGCGATATGACACGAAAAAAAAAATCATCGAGCAGAAAAAAAATGTTATTTTCGTTCACATATAATAAATTAAATATTCATTGCCGCCCGCTGAGAATATATCAATCGTCACATTGTTAATTATGACAAAAATTAATGAAAGTGGCCAATTTGCGAGTCTTTGATTTCGCGCGCGCGGTATTTTAATTGAACATGAGTCACGCTTGTATAGATATTTATTACAAGAACTGTCTTGCTCGAAAAAAAAATTTTGACATTGGCGTGTTTGACCAAAATCCGGCTTTTTTGCTGTCAATACAAAAACAAAAAAAAAATCATCGACGAAAAAAAAAGTTTTTTGGACCTAAAATCCTTTTTGGCAGCAAAGACAATAGAAATACAAATAATAATAAGCGACACGGCTTTTATTAGCTTGTTCGTACAGAAAAAAAAAGTTTTTTTGATATTTAGTGATTATATTTTATTTTATTCATAAATGTTGAAGGGCTTTCCCTGCCATTGCTCGTTACACACTGACACACTGAAAATGGTCATAAAAATACACTCGACATCGTGTTTGGCAATTTTCCAGAAGCAATATTTAATTTTTTTTTTCGTTCGTTTCTTTCCATGGAAACAAGTCGGGCGAGATGCAATTTTTCAACGTGCATATCCGTCGCCTGCTGAACAAAGTCAGACAGACACACAAAAAAAAGCTACCGAATAACAATAATAATGCATATCGGATTAAAACGAGGCACTTTTATTAGCTTCTCTTGTCATGTCATGTTTGGCACACGTTTCGCCATGCCGCATAACCGAAAAATTGTTGCTCTAATGGATATAAATTCGCATATTTATTTTATTAAAAAAAAAAAGAAAAAATATCGAATATTTTATTCATTTTCACATTTCATCTCATTGTTGCGCGCGGTGTTGCAATTTTGCGTGTCAACGAGGAACTCCTTTGGGAGAAAATTCATTTTTAATGCGATTGTAATGCGCAAAAACTTTTAAGATGATGAAAATGGAACTTTTAATCCAATCACTTATCGACTCACGCAATTTTTTTTCACGTTTTTTTGTTAAGCCAGCAATGCAAATGTTTTACTTTGATCAATCAATGAGGACATGCGATTAGCAAGTTTGCTTTCAATTTACGTTGCTGCCTTTCATTTTCGACGTTTTCTCTCCTGAGATATTGAACAGAGATGTAACTTCAATTATTTTGCTGACAAAAAAATAATTTGTTGTTTTTTTAATTTTTAACAATTTTTAAAAGATTTTTGAGTAAAATTGCATTTTATTTTATAAATTATTTTTTTTGAATTAGCGAAAGAGCGATTTTCAAATTTTTAACGTTCATTTTTGAAGTTACATTTACAAATTTTTAATTAAAATGTTGAAAATTAACAAAAAAAAATTTTTTTAATTTTAAATTTGAGTTTTTCAATTTGAATTAGCAAAAAAGCAAATTTCAAATTTTTAACGGACATTTTTTAAATTTATATTTACGAATTTATGATTAAAATTTGTCAAAAATTAGAAAATTATTTTTTTTTTTTAATTTTTTTGAGCCAAAATCTATAATTTTGAGCTTTTGAATTAGCGAAAAAGCAAATTTCAAATTTTTAAAAGAAATTTTTTAAATTGACATTTACGAATTTTTGATTAAAATTTGTAAAAAATTAGAAAATTTATTAAAAAATTTCAAATTTTTTAAAAGATTGTTAAGCTTCTTAAAATTTTATGATTTTGAATTAGCAAAAAAGCGAATTTCAAATTTTTAACGGACATTTTTTAAATTGACATTTGCAAATTTTTACACGAATTTTTGATAACATTGAACTAAAAACTCGTAAATTATTCAAAAAATTATTTTTGTTACTCCTTGAAATAGATTCAAAAGCAACACCTCTGCAAAAATATCGAGAAACAGGAAAGAATTTTCATAGGCAAATATTTGCACAAGACAAGATTAAAAAAAAAATATATGAAGACGATGTCAAAAATTTGTCACAACATGTGCTGCTGTTGCCGCTGCTTCGCAACAGGAAAATGAGGAAAAATTACATTTCCCATCGTCGCTGTGCTTCACGCGTTAAGATATTAAAAACTGCAATTTTCCATCTGTTACAGAAATTTAATCTTCGAGTCATGTGCCACAAATGCAAAAAAAGCCAATTTGTATAAAAATGTTTTTTTTTCTTTCTTTATTAAAAAAATTTAAAATCTATGAAGAAAGCTCTTCGTGGAATATTTTTTCCCAATCTTCCGGTCTCAGGGTTTGGTTCAACAGGATGATTTGTTGTTCTTTTGGTTTTTCAGCGGATTTTGGTTTTGTTTCGATTTTTAGCATTTCCATTCCGTTTTCTAAAGCTTTAGCTAATTCCTCGTCGACTTTCTTCGATTTGGAGTCTTTTAACTCAACAACTCTCGAGGACTTTTGTACTTCGTTGTATTTTGCCATAGTTTTTGATGTTTTTCTCAATGTTTGCTGTGTCAATGATTTTTCACAAATGATACTGATTGAATATCAGTACAAAGCTTTTATACAAATATCAGAACAAAAGAGAAAGGGAAAGAGGTCGAAGGTGATTATAATGACTCACCTTTGCAAAATTTCCCATGATTTTGTCCTTTTTGATAGTTGGAAATTTTGGGGAGTTCAAATTAATAAAATTTTTGAAGATTCGGGATTTTTAGTTCTGAAATACATCTTAAAATTAAAAAAAAATATTTAAAAAAAAATATCACTTTTATAAAATAAAAAAAACTATACAGGGTTGCCAAAATTCATAAAAAAAAATTTAGGATTTTTAAAGATAATCTTTTTAATTTTTTTTTTTTTTTTAGGCCGCTCCAAATTTTTTTCTATGTTTTTGTCCCCTGCCCCATTTCAAAAGCCGAAAATCTAATGGGGCAAAATAAAAAAAAAAGTTAAAAATTTCATCAAAATTGAAAACTTTTTCAAGGAAAAAAAAAAATATTTTAATTTTTAAAATTTTTTGTGTTGAAAATCGAAATTTTACATGAATTTTCTTCTATAAAAATATTTCCTAAAAATTATTTTTCAAAAATTTTTGACGGTTATTTTTATGAATTTTTTTTGTTAAAATTTTTAACTTGAAATACTTTCAGATCAATTTAAAATCATCAAATGTCAATGTAGATACCATAAAAACATTTAAAATATTCATGAATGACCAAAATTTGTTAAAATTTTGGCATTTTATATGAAACAGTATTTCAAAACTATTTTTTTTTATTTTGCCCCCCCCATTTTGAAAAAAATGTTTTGGGACAAAAACATCGGAAAAAATTTGGAACGGCCTTAAAGAAAATAATTTCTTAATTCAAAATTTGCAAAAAAAAAATAATTTACAAAGTTAAATTAATTTGTTTGAATAAAAATTAATTATTTTACAGGGTTGCCAAAATTTCATCAAAATCAGTTATTTTTTTTTCATATTTAAATAAAAAAATTAAATTAAAAATAAATAAAATATTTTAAAACTAAAATTAATTTTATTAATTTATCCTTATCATTGATAAAAAATTAAATTTAGAAAAAATAAAAAAAAAAATAAAACCTAATAAACAATTTGAAAAAAAGCAAAATTTAAATAAAAAATACATTAAAATAAAAAAAAAAATTAAATAAAAAATTTAAGTTAAAAAAAATTTAAAAAATTCTTTTACCTACTAATAAAAAATTCTTAAAAAATGTCCCAAAATCAAAAAAAAAATTAATTATATTAAAACAGATTTAAAAAAAATAAAATTAAATTTATTTCAAAAAATTTAAAAAAAATACAGTTTAAGTGCTCAATTATTTTTTTTTAATAATTTTTAACTTTTATTAATTTAATAATTAATTTAATTTAATTAATTAAATTTAATTTAAATATTAATTAAAAATTAAATTAATAATAAATTAAAAATTTAATAATTTTATTTAAAATTTTAATTAAATTTTAATTAATTCAACATAAATTTGACTTTAAAAATTTTTAAATTCATTAAGTTTTAATCTAATTGAATTTTCATCCATAAATTTGGACTCTCCAATAATCAAAATTCCGAAAATTCCCTCTTATTGAAAGTACATTTCAAACAAAATATCATTTATTTGTGCGAAAATGTACAAAGAGAACACAAAGAATAAACTCACAAGATTTGTTTTGTCAAAGTTTTGGGCAAACACCTACATTCCAGGCATTGCTTAGGTGTTGCTTTTGCTGGTAAGCCATAAAGAAAAGGTTATCATTTGTTCTCGTCTCCATCTTAATGGAGACACAAGCAAGCCAAGAATGCGGTAAATAACAAAGGTGAGTGTTGTGGGTTGGAATTTTATCGATCCAAAGTTGCTTTTTTTCTCTCCGTAATAATCGTCGTTGTCGTAAAAATGTCTCTCAAGTACCTTTTCCGTGACTTAATGAACTTTTTCATGCTAAAAATATGCCGCACCACAAACACACTTGTGATGCTCCAAAAACCTAAAACTAAATAAGGAAGATTTGTGCAGGCGGCGGCGGCGGCAGCAGCGTGTGACATTAACTATTATAGATGAGTTTTTGTGGCTAAGCCAGAATTTTTTTTTTCTTTTTTCATTCATCATCTTTTGCGAGACATATGCGACACACTCCTGTAATTATGATTACTTTGTGTGCCTTGTTTGTCGTCCTGTGTGTGCAATGCAGGTGTTTTTTTTTTATTATTACATTTTTTTTTGTTTGGCTTGACAGGCGAACATATGACGTGTCACATAAATCGTAAACGAAAAAAAAAATTGTTCAACGAGCAAAATGATTAACAACTGCGACAAGTTGCTACGGGAGAGAGAAAAATGAATTTTCGAACGGTTTTCATCTCGAATGTGGTGTCGAGATTTGCTGGAAAAAATAAACTATTAAATCGCATCGCTTCTCCGGTGCATGCAGTAATAACTCAATTATTTTTGTGCCTGAAGTTGAACTAGTTTTTCATTTTGAAAAGTTTTTCTTTTGGAAAAATTAAGAGATTTGGATTGTAAATTTGTCTGAAAAGGAAAAAAAATAATTTTTTATTTAAATTTTAAAAATTTCAAAAAATATTGGAAAAAAATTCAGAAAAAAAAGAAAAATTAAGAAAATTTATAAGTTTTCAAAATTATAAATTTAAATTAAAAAAAATAAAAAAAATTTAATAAATTTTATAATAAATTTTTAAAGTTCAGAAAAAATAAAGAAAAAAAATCTAATCAAATTTTGTCATGAAAAAATTTAAAAAATATTTTTTTTTGCTAAAGAAAATTGAAAAAACTAACATTTTGTCTGAGAATGATAAAAAAAAATAAATTTTTAACAAAATTTTATAAGTTTTAAAAAGTTATTTGGATAAAATTAACAAAATTAAGGAAATCTTATTGAAAATTAAAAAAACTAAAGAAAAATTCATAAATTTAATCAAAAAATAATTTTTTAAGAAAAATTTTAAAAAATCAGTATAACTCGGTAAAATTAAGAAAACTAACTAAAAATATAATTAGATTTTTTTTCAAATTGATATAAAAAAATTATTCAGATAGTTGTGGCAAAATTTGAGAAAAATTCAGAAAAAAATTAAAAAATTTGAAAAACTTAAATTTTTTTTTAAATTCGATTCAAAAGATAATTTAATGAAGAAAACTAATTTTTAAATTTTAGAAAAATTAATATAAAAAAAAAGTTGGAAAAAAATTAAAAATAATTATTAAAAAATATTAAGAAAAAATTCGAAAACATAAAAAAAATTAAAATAAAAAAAAACTTAAAATTAATTAAACTTCAAAAAAAAATTGATAAAAATTAGAAGAAAAAATTAAAAAAAAATATGAAAAACTAAAAAAAAATTTATGAAAAAGCGCTTTGATTTTTAAATTCCACTCCTTTTAATTTTTTTCCTAATACGATGCAATTTTGAGCCTGACTTCCTCCGCTTTCTCCTTATTTTCCCATCAAAACTACTCGAAGCACTTTTAACAATATTTCTCTTTCACGGACAGACCGAAATCGAAAATTAAACAAATTATGGAGAATCAAATCGAAACTCTGCAGTAAAAGTTTATTTCACAGAAAAATAAAATAAACAACTGACACATACTTTTTTCCATGTTGTATATTTATTTACACAAAAAAAGCCTATAAACTTCTCGGAAAAATAGCAGAAAAAAAACTTTCGAACGGAAATATCAATTTTTATCTGCCAAAACAGTAACAGAACTGGAAAAATATTGAACAAGATAAATGATGCTGTCATTATACTCCTAAACTATTTTTTCTCATCCTTTTTCAATTTTATTTTTTTTTCTTGCGAATATTTGGAATTCGAAAAAAAAAATAAATCGAGTGAGATCAAGGCAAGAATGCCAATAAAAATTGTGGATAAAAATAGAAAGGAAAAAAAAAATAATAGAAAAAAAATCTTTTTAATTACTTTTGATGAAAATAACCAGACACTTCACACTCTCGATCGCAACATACATCTCTCAACACGTCTCGCGCTCTTTTGCGTTCAAAAAAAAATTTTTTTTTTTTACAAAAACAACCGAAAAAAATTAACCTTGGCCTTTTATCGCAGTAGGCCATTCAATATCGTTCGACAAGTTCTTCATAAATTTTCAAATTTAAATTTTTTCGTGAATCATGTCAAAATTCCGTCCCGTTAGCGCCGTCATTTTCGACATGGATGGCACAATTCTCGCTACCGAAGCCGTTATTGAAGGCGTTTACCGCGAAATTTGTGAAAAATTCAAAAAATCCTTCGTCTCAGATGTTCGCTTAAAAATCCTGGGAACCACAGAACAAAATTCCTGTCGAACTGTCATCGCGGATTGCCAATTACCGTGCAGCGAAACGGATTTTATGCGCGATTATAAATCCCTAACTCTCGAGAGACTTGGAAATTGCGAATTACTGCCCGGCGTCGAACGATTAATTCGCCATTTGCATTCCAAGGGGATTCCGATCGCCATTGCCACAAGTTCAAGCAAAGATTCGGTCGCAGTTAAAACTGCCAAATACAAGGCGTTGTTTGATCTTTTTCATCATGTCGTCACTGGATCAAGTGATCCCGAAGTCAAACACGGAAAACCGGCGCCAGATATTTTTCTCGTAGCGGCAAAAAGATTTGCGCCATCTATAGATCCGAAAGATTGTTTGGTGATCGAAGACGCGCCAAATGGCGTCAAAGCTGCAAAAATGGCGGGAATGCAATGTGTCATGGTTCCGGATAAAAATTTACCGCAAGATCTTCAAAAGGAAGCGGATTTGGTACTAACAACTTTGGAAGATTTCAAACCGGAGGAATTTGGTTTGCCGCCATTTTGAGATTTTTCCTCCGTAAAAAAACCACAACAATAAAAAAATATTGTTCGCCATAAAAATTTAATTGATCTATCGTAGCTAGACTGATACACGCAACAATAAATCTACAACCCTCGTTTTATTTCGTTTCGTTTTGCGAGTACTTTACCACAAATGCAACAAATCGCACAACAACGCCCGAGTTCATGAACGAGTTCGCCAAATATAGGTCATACAATGACGTCATTCGGCATGACCCAAATTTCGTGTTGCGCTTGAATAGAAGATGACGCCGACCGACAACGACGTCGTTCGTCGCTGGCATGAATGAAAAATTTGTTGAATAGGGAGAAAAAAAATGAACGGTAAAACAACACGTGACACCAAAAGAAGATAAATTTTCGTCGCAATGCATTTTCTTTCGCATAAAAGACTTTTTTTTAGATTTTTGTTTTATTATTTATGAAAGAAAACATAAAAACACCCAGAGGAGAAAAAGGATGAGAATGAACACAATAATAAAAGTTTCGCAATAAAATAAATTTACTACGATAACGATTTAATTCGGAAAGTGAGTGCAAACAATCCGAGAGAAAATGTAAAACAATTAAATTAAATGGGAATTCGATATATTTTTGCCCCATGCTTCGACCATAAGAACGGTAATCATCGGTCGTTGTCGTGTATATGAAAGTGTTGGTATGGGAAGACATGTGGATTATGTCATTGACAATTATGACGCAAACAGCAATATTTTGATCATCAAAGTAGAACGGAATTGTTTGTTTTGTTGCGCAGTGATGTGAAAATTTGCTCAGGAATCTTATCATGGAACATTTTGACTTGAATTGATTTTTTTTTAATTTTAAGGTTATGTTGAAAACACAAATTTAGGTTACATGAAAATTTTTGAAAAATAATTTTTCTTAAAAAAGAGCATTTAGAAAGTATTTTAAATCAATTTTTTGAATTTCTATTCAAAAGATCATCAAAAGAAATTTTGAATAATTTAAATTTGACAAAATCTTCACTTTTTGATCTATTTTCTTTTATAGATCTAATCTGATCAACAAGCGACGAAATACAGTACTACCGTTTTCCCTCAAAAATTTTTTTTTATAGAGAATCATAACTAAGAACATAAGAAACATAAATAGATTTTTAATTCTGAAATTCGTCAATTGCGAAATTTTGGGCTTTTAACGAATTTCAAGTTAAGAAGTTTATTGGTTTTCATGTTTCTTAAGAGCTACTGTCTTTCATCGAAAAAAAAGCTCGTTAGGATTTTCTATAAAAAAATACTTTTGAAGGAAAACGGTAGTACAGTATTTCGTCGCTTGTTGATCAGGTTGATCTTTAAAAAATAACCTTTAAAAAAAGCTTTAAAGTTCTATTAAACTATAAAGAATTTTTCATCGTTGAATTTGATCATTAACGGAAATCTGTTTTTATTTATTTATTTCATCAAATTAAGATTACTGCATTGTAGTTGGAGGAAAAAAGCATTAAGCTTAAAAAACCTCATCTTTTCTTTCACGTTATAATTTTGTTGGTCGTGCGCCATTTAATCCGTTGCCATTGAATATATCACAGTCCTGCCTCAGGCCCAGTTGGAGTGTTTTATTTGGTTAGAGTGATCACAGGATGAAACAAGAAAAATGGTTTTTTCAAAATATATTATTTGGCAGTCCAGAGTCTGAATTCTGGAATTTTTCAGACCTTATGCATCAACTTTGTTTGCTTAACTTTGACATCCGAACTTAATAGAATGAAATTTTAATTTTACATGATTTTCATATTAAATATTTAATTACCTTAATTTTGAACAAAAAGATTGTTTAAATTTTTTTTAGTTCAAAACTCAACCGCTAAGGGCTCAAAATTCATCAAAATGCTACATCACTGTCACGAAATCACCTACGAAGAAAAATAATCAAAACTTTTCATCTTTCTCACACCATCGCAAATCTCCCATCTCGTATTTTTACTTCGATTATTCACATTTAATGTTATTTAAATCACTCTTGTCTGTAATTATATTATTGGCAGTTAGACAAGAAACAAACCGGTACAAGGTATTTTAAGCATAATTAAATATAAAAATACACTTTTTTGCGTGTACACAACGCGAATGTTATTTTTAGACTTTGATTTTAAATATAAATAAACCATGGTGCGTGCGTACTGTATTTATCTGTAAATTACAAAAAAAAATTAATGAACGAATTTACCTGCGTCGGCGTTACTTCGATGGAGGAGATCCAATTAGTACATAACATGACGAGTATTGAACAAAAACAAAAGAGCGAATTAAACGAGTGGAAAAAGGGATTTTACACATAATTTCCTCATTTCAATACAAATGCTGAATATTTCATAATTACCGTGTGATTTAAATCAATTGAATTTTAACTGAAAATATTTTTATTTGGTTTTTTTTCGCAGGTCTCTACCCAAGTTAAGCAGTCAAGATGAAGAAGGGGGGGCAGGCGGACATGGCGGCTTTGGCGGAGGCGTAACGCACTTTGAGCCAATCCCTCATGATCATGACTTTTGTGAACGAGTTGTTATTAATGTAAGTACTTGCTGCCGCGCTGCTGCTTTTGCTTCATTTTTTAACTTTTCTTCTCTCTTTTTTTATTCTTGCCGCTAAATTAACTCAAAACAAAAAACAGGTTAGCGGTTTAAGGTTTGAAACCCAACTTCGAACGCTTAATCAATTTCCAGATACATTACTAGGTGATCCCGATCGAAGACTTAGGTACTTCGATCCATTACGTAATGAATATTTTTTTGATCGGAATCGACCGAGTTTTGATGCTATTTTATATTATTATCAAAGCGGTAAGTTTTTCCCTTCTCATTCTTTGCTTTGGTGACGGTTGCTTCAAAGAAATAAGAGCTTTTCGTCGTCCAATGTCACACGCGGATCCGCGAATTAAAAATAAATAATTACTTTTTTCAAAGGCGGTCGACTACGGAGGCCCGTTAATGTACCTTTAGATGTATTTAGTGAAGAAATTAAATTTTATGAATTAGGCGAAGCAGCGACTAATAAATTTAGGTAAGTTCCGCTACTTCATCTTTTACATAAAAACTAATTCTAACTATTCACACAACAAAAACACAAAAAATAAAAAACAGTAATAAAAAGACAAAATATCGCAGTGGAGTATCCGGTTATCTAAGACAATCGGCACGTAGCAAAAATCATCGACACAGTCTCGGAACGTATCTCGAGACAATGCTCAATCGACGAAGTCGCTTGGGAGATGTGTAATTACAATTAACTTTCTTTTCTGTAACAAGCGCCCCCCTTGCTAGATTTGATCGAAAATTCTTCCTTTCTTTGTAATTAAACGACACAAAAGAATCAATTATAATTAGTACCCAGTTGGAAAAGTTTTTGATAGAATGGAATTGATGATATCCTTTTCGTTACTTGATTTATTAATAGACCAAAAATTTTCCATAGAACAACTTTTATAAGAGACACTTTTAAAGATCTTATAGAAGATCTGAATAATTTTTTAATATACTCAGATTTGGAATAATTTTTTTTTTAGATCCAACCTTAAGATCCTAAGATCTAAGATCTAATCTTAAGATCCTAAGATCCAAGATCTAATCTTAAGATCCTAAGATCTAAGATCTAATCTTAAGATCTAAGATCTAATCTTAAGATCCTGAGATCTTAAGATCTTGAGATCATCCATTAAAACCTAACCTAAAAAAAATCAAATTCTAACAAAAAAAGTAGCGTTACTTACCTCAATACAAATTTCCAGCTGAGTAGCGTTCCCCATAAATCTACAACGTTCCATTTAAACAAACGTAATTATAATCAAAATAATTGCTTAACTGACTTTCATGCCCTTCATCCTTCCGTTCGTCGTCTATGTCCTTATCGTTCATACTAAACCGCGCCATAATTGAATTTACATCAACCATAAACACGTAAAATTACAAAATAAAACCACATCAATTGCAAAAAAAAAAAAAATGTCAAAGTCACGTTTCAATTACCTTTTAATTAAGTCACACAAATGACGCTCCATCTGTTAAGGAAATTAAGAAAAAAAAAAAAGTATAAAGTCGACCTCGAAACTACGCATTCGATTCCGATCTTAAATCTTTGATTTTTACCCGCTCTGATGTAACGATATGAATTTTCTACGCTGCATGAGACGTTCCAACCACTTTTTCCATCATCACACATCGGAACTTTTGCGTTTTTGAGGTTATGAAAATCCCGAGGGCCTCATACGTAGATTTTCAAACTTCAGAAGCGCAACTCATCAACTGAGGGGTATATTGGGATGTAGAAAATTCATATTTTTACATAAAACAAATTTTTCACAGATTTTTCTTACCTACACTTAATATGCGAAATTGACAGCTTGCACCTTTGTCGCAAATTTTAGTAAATTAGCATTTTGTGCTTGCTTTTTTGTACCGTAGTTTGTAGATTTTTTGACAGCTGAACGTAAGTACTCCAATGAGTGACAGTCAACGATGATGAGTCGAGATGATGTATCGGTGCTCCACTGCTAGCTGTACTGCTATGTTCCCCGAAACACAAACTCCATACATAAAAAAACATACAAAAAAAAAATTTTACTTAATTTTTAATGCTGACACTTTTGTGTCGAATTTTCTTTAAAATTTCCCTCAAATGAATACAGAGAGGATGAAGGCTTTATTAAAGAAGAGGAAAAACCACTACCGGACAATGAGAATCAACGTAAGGTGTGGCTGCTGTTCGAGTATCCCGAGAGTTCACAAGCGGCCAGAATCGTAGCCATAATTAGCGTATTTGTTATACTTTTATCTATTGTTATATTTTGTTTAGAAACATTACCCGAATTTAAACATTATAAGGTAAGATTTAAAGCGTTTGTTTTGTTAATTAGCAGTTAGCACTTTTTTTTGCTTTGATTAGGTATTTAATACCACAACAAATGGCACAAAGATCGAGGAAGACGAAGTGCCCGACATCACAGATCCGTTCTTCCTAATAGAAACTATATGTATTGTATGGTTCACGTTCGAACTTAGCGTCAGGTAAGTTTTATACTTTAACAAATTTTTCCCGCGCAAAAAAATGGCGGGAAAGTAAGGAGTACGAAAATGTGAAATTCTTCCTTTGTAAACTTTCCCGCCATTTAAAAAGAAGAAAAATTTTACTGAGGAGTACAAAACAGTGAAACTCTCCTTATAAAAACTTTTATACTTTTAAAAAAGGCACCAAATTTTTACAGAGGAGTACAAAAATGTGAAATTCTTCATTTGTAAACTTTCCTGCGCTTTAAGGCGAAAAATTTTTACTGGAGGAGTACGAAAATGTAAAAATCTCCCTATTAAAACTGTAACACACTTGAAAAATGCGGGAAATTTTAACTGAGGAGTACAAAAATGTAAAATTTTTCCTTTGAAAAGTATCCTCAACCAAAAAAGGCGGGAAAAGAGTACAAAAATGAGAAATTCTTCCTTCGTAAACTTTCCCGCCATTAAAAAAGGTGAAAATTTTTTACTGAGGAGTACAAAAAAGTGAAACTTTTCCTGTAAAAACATTTACACACTCAAAAAAGGCGGGAAAATTTTACCGAGGAGTACGAAAATGTGAAATACTTCTCTTGTAAACTTTTACGCCATTAAAAAAGGAGAAAAATTTTACTGAGGAGTACGAAAATGAGAAATTCTTACCTTATTTCCTTTGCAGGTTCCTTGCTTGTCCGAATAAATTAAATTTCTGCAGGGACGTCATGAACATAATTGACATAATCGCCATCATTCCTTATTTCATAACTTTAGCAACTGTTGTAGCCGAGGAAGAGGATACGTTAAACCTTCCAAAAGCGCCAGTTAGTCCACAGGTTCGTCTTTGTTCAAAACATTATTTCATCTTTTAATTCTCAAATTCCTCAAAATTAACTAAAAATTTGTTTATAGGACAAGTCAACGAATCAGGCTATGTCCTTAGCAATTTTGCGGGTGATACGTTTAGTTCGAGTGTTCCGAATATTTAAATTATCTAGGCATTCAAAAGGCTTACAAATCTTAGGAAGAACATTAAAAGCATCTATGCGGGAATTAGGTTTACTTATATTTTTCCTCTTCATTGGTAAGTACAATTCTTTTTTATTCCTTATCATTCACTGTCATCCTCATGTCTCATAATTTAATCAATTAATTGAGTCATTGACAACAAAAAAAGTCATTTATCATCATTTTCATTTAATTTACTCAAAATTTCATTTTTTTATAGATTTTTCTTGATATGCTTTGCGTCAAATCGCAAAGTGTTTCAAAAGCAAATATTTTTTTTTTTAGAAATCAAAACTTTTTTCTACTTATTGAGTTAAATGAGCATAAAATGCGTGAAAATTTAGTCAAGTATAAATTTAATGACGAGTTTTTTAGCTTGTGTGTGAACGCTTGATTGATATTTATCTTGGTTCAATTCATTTAAATTCAACATTTGCACAGGATTCATTTTCATTTTTCTCGTAGAATATTAAAATACATCGAAATTTAGTGAAACTGTAGAAATTTTGTTTATTTCCATAGCAATTTTATGAATTGAATTTTAATTAAAAATTATTATTACAAATTCCAATTATATTGTAATAATAGTATAGTAGAAACTCGTTTAATTTTTCCTTATCATTGAATTGAATCTCGTGTAAAATTTATCAAGTGACCACAAAAATTGAATTTTGATTAAATATCATGTTCAAATAGGAAAAACTGTCGAAAATCATCAAAATATAACTTTTTGCGTCAAGTTTTGATATCATAATATTTTAATAATACTGATAATCAAAAAAAAATCTTTTATTTATACAACAAGTCACAAACATAAAAGAAATTTAAATAATATGAATTTCTGTTTTTCCTTTTTTTCCTATCTTGACATTTTTTTTCGTATTGAAAGATATTAAAAATATTAATATCAAACAAATTTTTTTGTCTCTTTTTTTCTTGTTTATTTATCCAATCTAAGCCAAAAAATAAACATTTACAGAAAAAAATGTCCTACAGGTATATTTATATTAAAAAAATAGAAAAAACATTTTTTTTTCTATCCAGTGAGTCCTTTTTTTAACAAATTACGCAAACAAAATGGCCAAGAATGCCAACGAGACGAAAGTAAATACTGCCATAATTCACGGAAAAAAGGATCTCGATAAAAATATTTCATTATTTAATTTTCAGCGTTATCCGGGCAGCCATCCGGGCATCGGATAATGACAAACAAGAAAAAATATTTGTATCCAATATTCGGCAAAAGTTGTCACTCGCTTCATCGAACCACTCAAAAGAGTCATTATAACAAATGTTCGTGCATAAATTACACGAACAAGGGAGATAAAGAGGAATGAACGAGGAGAAAAAAAAACACGTCACACACTTGTGCAATCATTGAACAATGAATAATATCTGGGAACATAATTCAAGCACAATTGAATTGGAATCGTGTTCTTGTCTAGGATTTATCGTCGTCGTCGTCGTCTCGGTCTAAGTTTGTTGTCAAAAGTTGCATGTAAGCGCATTTTCTCCTTGTACGAATTCGAGACACTTTCAATGGCGAGGAAGTAGAACGTGGAAATGGCACACAAACACAAAAGGATTGTTGAAAATTATTGCTTCTTGATTGTTGTTGCCTATAATGATGGCCATTGAAAGCAAGTATAAAAAAACGAAACGTGAAAAATATATAGTTAGTAGAATCGTGCTCATAATACAAGAGGATTATTATCAGACAAAAATTTATGGCACAAACCAAGTTGTGAGACAAGACAGAAAAAAGTGTCGTTTTTTTTCTTGTGCCATCGCACAATGGCGATCATTTAGGTGCGTTCATGTGAAATGCAACTATTGTCCTGCTTTTTGGGATACAATGTGACATTCATTTTGGTTATGTACACTGTTAAAAAAATTTTATATGGAATTACGACTTAAAGTGTTAAGTATATTAATTTTTTTATGAATTTTAGATGGAGTTCTGAGACTTGGTTGAATCTCTGGAAAATTAAAATAATTGTTTTATTCATAATGCTAAAAAAAATCAAGTCAAGAAGCTCTTCGGAGATGAAACAAGGGAACAAGGACCTTATTGAAATTCTATACATTCTATAACAAAAAATCTTAAGAATCGTAAACAAACGTGATTTTGTAAATGTGAAGAAATTTCTCGATATGTTTAAGCTGAAATTGAATGTCAACAAAACAAAGTTCATGATCTTTGGAGACAAACACAACAACACCACTGAATTAATTTTACAAGATGAAGCAATTGAAAGAGTGAAAACAATCAAATACTTGGGAATCATTATTGATGAAGAATTGAATATGAAGGAAAACCACAAAACTGTGATAAAAAAGACTGCAAAGAAGGTTGGTTTCTTGATAAGGAACAGAAACAAGATCGATAGAGAAACAAGACTGATACTATATAAATCTATGGTTGGGTCGTGCATAGACTATTGTAGCTCAATTTTGATATTGAACAACGAGACTGATTTGAATGAATTACAAAAAGTGCAAAACCAAGCTTTAAGATCATTGACTGAATCGGTATACTAGAATCTGTGATTTGTTGAAACAAACTGAATTATTGAGTGTCAAACAGAGAATAAACTTTAATGTGCTTGTCCTTACTTATAAAAGGTCTCTTGCCCGATTACCTAAGAGTAAACATATCACATGTTGGAGACGTTCAGCCTTACCTTTTGAGAAAAAACAATCAACTAAGACCATCAAGTAACCTGCTAACCAACTCAGTATTTTACAAGGGATCAGCATTATACAACGAATTATCAAAAACTTGTGATATTAGTGAATTAACATTGAATCAATTTAAAAAAAGAGCATAAGATTATGTGATTAAAAACATTGAAATATAGTAAACTACCCAAATTAAGAACACAAAAAAGTGAATATATCATTAAAATGATGGAAAAAAAATACAACAATAACAACAAACGACAATACATGGGCGCATGGGAATCTTATTTTATCAGAAAAGACACTTCATTAGAAAAGGCAGAGATGATTTTCCGCTGAGAAGCTCACATTTTATGTCAACTTCAATCTTCAGTCGATAAAAAATCGTGACCATGGCAACCTTCTTACCGAAAATATTCGAAAAATATAAATAATTAAGAGTAAATTCAAATTTAAGCTATGGAATTGAAAGCATTAAAGAAGTTTATTAAACGGCAAGACCTTGAATGGAGGCACTCATATTAATAATATTCGAGATGAACCCTACTTGAAGCTTTTTTAAAAGTTCTTTTCATAACATAATATGTTTAATGAGCATCTTTAAATCTATCAATACTTCCAACTTTAAAGAACCCGTTAAATACAAGCAGTTTGTTTTAAATCAATATACTTCAATGAAAAACATTTTTGAATACGATAAAAGACAACAACAGTGCAACTATTTAATAACCTGTCCGATCAAAACATTTTGGCAATAACAAACTTTTCAACTTTTATCAAAATTTTCACAAAAGCTGATTGTAAAAAGCTCATAATTGAACCAAAACTCGAAAGCATTTAAAAAGTTTCGCTTTTATGCAACTTTTCCCTGTCTCATAAAACTAATTACAAAGCTTAATGAACTAAGTTCAACGTAACGCAACTTAACATTTTCAACAGTGTATTCCGAACATGGTTAATATCTGTCCTATTTACAACGAGCCCTTTTTTGCGTAACAATGATGATGATTGTTCAAAAGAAAATTTCAACAAGTCCTGTAAATTACCATCAAAAGAGAGAGATAGAAACACAGAGAGGAAGAGAAGAAAACTAACAAACTGACACTTTCTTGTCTGATGAGCATTTGGATCGATAATCGGCACAAAAAAAAAACAATTTCCTGTCAATCACGGAGTGTGTGTGTTTGTGTCAAAAGAGCGATAAAAAAGAACACTTAAAAGAACTTTGATTCCGTTTCATTGCTCCTCTTTTTGTAAAATTTTTTTCCCCGAAAAATTAGGTCAAAATTAATTCAAGAGTCCTCGCTGATGTTAGAAAAAAATTTTTTTTTAAGTGACTTGTCGTTCATTGCGCTTCTACTACTACTAATACTATTAAAGTGTGTGACAAGCAAGTAGGCATAATAAAACCCATTAAATCAGGTAATAAATCTTGTAAATATGTTTTGATCATGGCAAGTTTTTCTATTGAATGAGCGCCAGAAAATGCATGGAACTTTAAAATATCCGTATATTGATCTTTTTATTTATAACAACATGGATATAAATATTGCGTTATTTTTGTATCAAAGATTTGCCTTTTGTGCAAAATTCTATATATAGCGAAAAAAGACGTACAAGTTATATTTTGATGAAAGAACCTTTCAAAATAAGTAGAGAAAAGTTTTTTTTTTAGTTCATCTCATATTCATGAATTTATATACATTTTTATTATTATTATTAAATCTTTATATATCGCTATCAATAAAATAATATTATTCCATAAGCGACTTAATTCAATTATTGGCTGCTAAAAAAAAACTTGAAAAAAAAATATTTTTGTTCAACCAGCAGCTTCCAGATTTTTTTATAATAAAATAAAATAAAAAAATTATCCTGAAACAACAAATGATAAAAAAAAATTAAAAAATAATAATAAACACTCTGTTATAACAAATATAATCCCAGGTGTTGTCCTCTTCTCATCGGCTGTATATTTTGCCGAAGCGGGCGCTTCTGAATCATATTTCAAATCCATACCCGATGCATTTTGGTGGGCTGTAGTTACAATGACTACAGTAGGATATGGTGACATGAGGTATAAACTCCATCAAAACAAATTTATCGTGTCCACTTGTATACCTCCTTTTTTCTTAATATACATAATATATATATATATAATATAAATATTTAAATATATGAATGCCAATTTCAATTATATATAATATATACAACAACACTGGAAACCAAAAATATATATTTTCCGTTTTTTTTCCTAATTTTTATTTATTTTGAATTAAATATAATATTGGATTGACTTGGAAGTGTAAAGTTGTTCCGTACCGTGTAACCGTCGTTCGTTCGTTCGTCTTCGTCGTGTAAATCGTTTTGTGCCTGTGAATTTTTTTTTCATTATTTTTTTTTACTCTTTATATGTTCCTTCTGTTCCGATGAATAATTGGTTCTTCATATTTTTTATATATTATTATTATTATTATTAGAAAAAATATTGATTTTCTATTATTTTATTGTGATTGTTTGGTAGAAATTCGCAGAGTTCGAAAAGTAGAAGTTTTTTTATTATTATTATTTTTTTTAAATAAAATTCCTTCATTCAATACATAAAAAGCTTTAATAAATCCAGTACAAAAATATATATTGGTACGATATTAAATCTATGAAGGAACCAATATTTCTGACAAACATTGAATTAAATTTATAATTTAATATTTATTTTATTTATTAATGAATGTTTATTATTTTTTATATATATTTTTTTTTTATAAAATTATTTTTTTATAAAATTATTTAAATGTATATTAAGCATATAATGCGTATATTATATGTATAAAAAATATTAATTTTATATGCATATATATGTATATAATATGCATATAATTTATATATAAAATTTTTATATACTAAATATCAAAAATTTGAGCATAAATTGAAGTTTAAATTATATAAATTAAACAAAAACACTCTTATTGAGTTATTTTTCTATCGATTTATGGTTAAATTCTTGATATTTAGCATAAAAAATTTTTATATATAAATTATATAAATTATATACATGGTATACACATATTATATATAATATACAAATATTATACAAATTATATACAAATAATATACATATAATATAGAAAAAAATTAATTTTGTCCGCCACATTAAAATAATAATTGTTGTAATTTTTTTTAAATAATAATAAATTATAATTAAACGAAAAGAATAATATTAATGTCCTCTCAAGCTCTCTCTTTATCAGAATAAGTAGCAAATCTGTTGTCATTCCGTGTACTTATCAAATCATCAAATTTTAAATGTTTTTTTTTTATTTTTTTTTTTTTATATATAAATATTATTTTTAATATTATTAATAAATATTAATAATAAAATAAAAAAAAATCATGAATGAAAAAAAAATATACAAAAATATAAATTTTGTATAAAATAATTTTACGATTGGCTGCATTGGTGTCTTTTTTATAATTTTAATGTTTAACAATATGAATAATAAAAAATAAACAAAAAATTAATGATTTTGTAAATAAATCAAATGTTATAAATATTATTATTATATAAATGTTGTATCTTTGTTATACTTTTCCTAATTTAATTTTTTTATTAATATATATGATCTCTCTATTCTGAAGTCCGTATCTCTTACAAAAGCGACAATGTATTGAATGAATGAATGTTCATCTACTGCTCTATCGATAATTTTTTTTTTTTAATTATTTTATTTTTCTTACTTTTTACTTTTAAGTCAGGTCTAAGATATAGGGAAAAAATTAAAAAAAAACTGAACAAAAATATTTGAACTAAATTCGTCGTCTCAAAATCATTCATGAGTCATTTCTTAATTTTGTCATTTTTCTCTCTGCTTATAAAACGCATCATCTTCAAAAATTCAAAAAAAAAATCAAAAGTTATGAAGAAAAAAAAAATATTACAAAAAGCAACCATATCAATGTCCACCAAATATTTGTATCTAATTTTAGGCGTTGTACTCTTCTCATCGGCTGTTTATTTTGCGGAAGCAGGAAGTGAGAATTCGTTCTTCAAGTCCATACCAGATGCATTTTGGTAATGAAACTCTCCAATAATAATAATAATTAAAATAATAAAAAAAAATTAAGAATTGAATTAACAAACAGCGAACAAAAATACTAAAATATTCCATAATTTCCAATAATTTGTTACAGGTGGGCCGTGGTCACTATGACCACAGTTGGATATGGTGACATGACGTATGATTTAATTTCTTTCTTTAACTTTTTTATTTTATCTCACTTTTATAAAGCATATATTGTTGAAAATATCGTCGACGTCAAACATTTTTTCTCACCAATTTTTGCAGAGCATTAACATTCCGCTCGAATATTAACGAAAATATTTCTATAAAATTATTATTATTCACTCACTCAATTTAATATATACTACTAACTATAATATTATATATATATAATATATCATATATAAACGTTTATTATTCACACTTTTTTATCATTTATTTTTTTATTATATATATTTAAATATCTAAGTCGCTTAAAAAAATATTTTTTTAAATTATTTTTTATTAAAAAAAAATTAAAAAAATCTCAAATTGGTGCCTTTGAATTTTTTTTAATAAAAAAAAATTCTGTCAGTCAGTCAGTGTCAGTTTTAATAAAAAAATATATATATTATTTTATTATAAAAATGTATTTATACAAAAAACACTACAAACAAACTTTTTATATATACATATATTTTATTGACACTAAATGATAGATCTGACTGTTGTAGGATAAAAAATAATAAATAATGAAAAACTAGTGGGTTATTTTTTGTATAGTGACATGATAATAAAATCCCCTTTTAGATTAATCATAATTTTATTTTTTTAGGTGATCTAAAATATTTTTAGAATAGAAAAAAAATATATTTAAAAAAAGAAAACTTTTTACAGGGAATTTTTTTATTAATTAATATTTAATAATAATAATAATAATTTTTAATTAATAATTTAAAATCTTAATATATATTTTTTTAAATATTTAAAAAAAAAGATTTCTACCATTTCAGCAGTGCCTTCAATAATTAATAATAATAATTTTTTTTATAAAAAAAAAATATTTTTTTTACACAACATACATAAAACTTTAAAGTATTTTCTATAGTAGAATTTACATATTTTAATAAAAAAAAATTATAAATATGGGTCACAATCTTCGGCAATCCAAGGGAGTATAAAGTAACAAATTTTATATATTTTCTTTTTTTTTTTGTAAAATAAAAAAATAACAAAATACGATAAAAAAAAAGTTTTCTATCACATATTAGTTTAGTTTACATTTTTTTTTTCTTTTTAAATAAATAGATAGAATGAAAAAAAAATCATATATAAGAATATCCCTAGTTTATAGTCAAAGAGCACCAACTTTTCATATCAATTCAAAAAAAAAATATAAAATAGAGATTTTGTACATTTTAGCATATAGCATATAGAACTTTTTTAATCGGTCATGATCTGAGCTCATTATTTTATAAAAAACAAAAAAGTTTAACACAATTTTCCTATCAATATATTATTAACATATAGAATAGAAAGCCTTATACTTATTTTTCTTTGTTTATTTTCTCCTTGCATTTTTTTTTATTAAATGAGTTTCTAGTTTGCATGTTCCTTTGTATATTGCACGTGCATGTGCCTGTGCACGTTAACCGTTTTTTTTATTAAAAAAGGAGTAGTGTATCATCCACTCTTATGATTCCCTCTTAATATGATCACTCGATGATTTTTTCAAGAAAAGAGCCATATTGAGGGGGACTGAAGTACATGGCAAAAATGTTAATTGAAGTAGTTTCGGTCTTTTCTTTTTCGTGTTTTATCTACTTCTTGGCAGTTTTCCGTGTACTTCATTTTTTTTCAACTGAGACAGACATACAAGATCATCCGCATGACACGTAGAAAATTTTGTGTTTTCTTTTTTCCGTGTAGTAAAATACAATTACAAATCAACATATATATTACACACGCCATATATATATATATTTATACTATATAATATACAAAACACACGCAAATTATGACATTCAGTTCAATTTACTTATGATTTCATGTGAAAGGTACACAAAACATTAAGAAACCACTCACTCAATCAGAAAAAAATAAATATATATAAACATCATCCTCACAAAAAAAATACACACAAAGAAATACACGTATGTACGAATGTTATTTGTATATGCGTGTACGCTTTATTTAAAAGCGATTTGGTCATTTTTACGACTGATTGACTCCTATGCTCGGTCGTCAAAATGGTTGAACCTTTTTTGTATCTGCTTCTCTATAAGTAAAATGTATGATATGTTTTTAATGAAAATAATCAAAGTCTGAATAATAATAATAATAAATCAATAATCATCCGCATAAGTTTTCGAATTTTTTGCAAATTATCAAAAAATTATTCAAAAAAGCAAAAATCCTGAATGTTTTTTACCCCAGTCCACATTTCCCTCCTCGTCACGTCAAAAATCAGACCGAAAATCAATGAATTAATATTATGTATAGACAAACATTATTATTCAACAAAATATATGTCACGCAACTAGCTTTCTGGGCAAAATAATGATTTCAACTATTTTTCTCATGCAATTCCAACTTAGACCGGTTGGTGTGTGGGGCAAAATTGTCGGTTCATTATGTGCCATTGCTGGTGTATTGACAATCGCACTTCCCGTACCAGTTATTGTCAGTAACTTCAACTACTTCTACCATAGAGAAACAGATCAAGAGGAGATGCAAAGTCAAAACTTTAATCATGTAACTAGTTGTCCATACTTGCCAGGAACATTAGGTGAGTGGTCGCAAGTAACGCTGTAATAATTTCGCCATCAGCGGCATGTCTAATCTTTGCCTGCCTTCCATATATATACTACATATATATATATATAACATCTTTTGAGAGTACTAGTTGCTTTTGAACAAAAAAAAAAATAATAATAATAATAAACTAGTGCATCCGTTTAATCATCACCAATATATCTTACTCATCTAGTTTTTTACTCTCTTTTTTATTTTTTTTATGAATTAAAAAAATAATAATTATTAAACATAATTATTATCAAAAATGTACAAAATTATACACTCTCTATGGTACTGGATTGCTCAACGAACGGTAATGTAAAACTCATAAAATATCACAAAACACAATTACAGGCCAACATTTAAAGAAAGCATCATTGTCTGAATCCTCATCGGATATGATGGATTTGGAAGATGGTGTCGAATCTACACCTGGTTTATTAGGTGAACGCATGATTGTTCCGTTTTCGGGAACACTATTGACTAATGATAAGCAGATGCAGCAGAATTGTTGTAAGCAGCCAAATAATAATCAAGGCGGTGTCATCGGCGGCGGCGGCGGTGGCAACAATAATAATCAACGTCACAATAGCGCATTAGCTGTTAGTATCGAAACCGATGTCTGACTACTGGGTAAGAGCTTTTTTGTTCAATTGGCTCGCATCTCACACACACAATGCACAAAAAAAAATGATTATATCTCGCCAAGACTCTCTTCTTCTTCTTCTACTACTTCTTCTTTGTAACTCTTCTTCTTCTTTATTTTTAATAATTTCTTTTATTTTTTTAATTATTTTGATCGTTAATTCTACTTTACCGGCAAAAATGATTCAAAAATTCGTATGTATTCTATAGAACTCTGTACAGAAATTCCTCTACGGAGCTCTATAGGAGACATACGAGTTTAAAACTATTAAAATTCTCGTCGTTAAAGTAGATTTGACTGTTAAATTCTACTTTACCGACAAATTTTCGTGTAAAGTAGTTCAAAAACTCGTATGTAACCTATAGAATTCCGTACAGAAATTTCTCTACAGAGCTCTATAGGATTCATACAAGTTTTTAACATACCTGAAAAACTCGTATGTCTCCTATGGAGCTCTGTACAGAAACTACAGAACTTTATAGGAGACATACGAGTTTAAAACTATTAAAATTCTTGTCGTTAAAGTAGATTTGACTGTTAAAATTCTACTTTACCGACAAATTTTCTTTAAAAGTAGTTCAAAAACTCGTATGTATCCTATAGAGCTCCGTACACAAATTTCTATACGGAGCCCTATAGCATATATACGAGTTTTTGACTGTATACAAAACAAAAAAAAACTCATATGTCTCGTATTGAGCTCCGTACAGATACGACGAAGCTCTATAGGAGACATACGAGTTTCAAAAACAATTAAAATTTGTCGGTAAAGTAGAACTGACGATTAAAATACTCTCAAACAATACATTCCAATATAACTACAAAATTTTTGTCCCTTTGATCCCCTTTTCACATTTTACTCAAGCCACCTAAAAATAGTCACAGCTTCTTTTCTTTTCAACTTTTTGATATAGTATCCGCCCCTTGTTTGTTCAAAATTCTCTTCTCTATCTGAAAAGACAAAAAAATAAAATAAAATAAAAAAGTAAGTTTGCCATGGAAATAAATCATTAATTAACCTTCATCTCGTGCCGTCTTCCGTATGTACAAAGACTTGACAGAACCTTTTTCTCTTCCACAATAAACATAATAAAAGCGAGTTTGTGACTTTTAATGAATAAATTATATTATATAAATACCTAAATATACCTATATCCAAAAAGATAGACGGAAAGTAAAAGGGAAAGTTGACAATTAAAACTATCTGTTCCTTCGAAATTGATTTTCTTTGTGTGAATTTCCATTTTTTGGGCGGTAGTTTTCTTACAAAATGTAAATATAGAAAGATAATAATTCGGGTTCAAAGATGATTTCGAGTGCTACAACTCCGTTGAAAGGTTAGAACCAACGATAATTTAAAGCTTCTATTGGTCTTGGAGCAAATTATCTTGGTACTAATTTGGATTGGATTTGCAGAACTTTGAAATTTTTTCGTAATTTTTTTTTAACTTAAAGAAATTCATACAAAGATTGTCATCTAAAACTATGCAATCAACACTACTCAAAGAAAATTGATTTTTTGCTCCTTTGGGTTATGCAATGAAGCTCACACTTGAATTTTCTCAATTTTCATAGTTTTCCACGGAGTTTTTTGCATTTTCTTGGCACAGAAACCTTCTCATAGCTTATCCAGATAGTTTACAAAAAACCACGAAGTAATCCGAGAAACATAACCTCACTTTATGGCGTTACAAAATCAGTATGCATTGAAATTTTTCACACAGAAATGCCTAAAGATATTTTTTTTTTATATTAATTAATTATGATAATTGGTCGTTAATGTTTCATTTTTTTAAATGAAATCTTCTTCCTCTTTACTTTACACTGGCTTACCAATTCACAGACAACTTTCAATGCAAATTTATTCATAAAACCGAGTCCTTTTACAACTCTCAACTCTTTATGGCAATTACTCTACGACAGCTAACGTACATTAAACATTATGAATATTGATGCGTCTCTTAGAATGCGGAAAAGGAAATAACTGAGACTTTGATGACCATTTGACCCATTAGGGCAATTAAGGATGACGCTCCGCCTATTTAATCACTTATGCAAATGCATTTTTTCTAATTTTTCTTTCCTTTTGTTTCATTTCATTCAGCGAACTGAACCGACTTCCTTGTTTAACAACCGTCCTCAAGAGTTTTGAATATTTTATACTCGTAATGTAAAAATATATAAATAAAAAGAAAAATAAGTAGAGCGAACACTTTATTATTTTTTTTTCTTGGATCGGGGAACCTATATTAGCTTAGAGGTGACAGTAATTAAATAAGATAGCAATAAAAGTAACGCTGCTCGTTCTTTTTTGTAGTAAAAATGAAATAAAACAAGAAATATAGTTTGCAGTTACTTGCTTTATTGTTATAAGGCGATTGCGATGAGCGAAAAATTTTTAAAAATAGATTTTCAGCCAAATCAAAAAAACTTCAAAAATTTTTATAAACCACGTGGTTTTTTTTAAATTAGCAATAAATTTTAAGTATATTTATTTTAAAAATAAATATAAAGTTGAATTTTAATTAAATGCCCCTTAAATTATACAAAGAACCTTACATTATAAAATATTACTTTTCTATGACTCTCAATGAATTTTTCTCTTCTTTCTTAACTCATAAACCTTCTTAAAGTCAAAATCTATAATTTAAAAAAAACAAAATGTACTTTTCAAATTAAATCTTTAGTTATAGCGTTACAAAGATTGTATGAATTTCAAATTTCAACAGTTAACCGTTAAAAATTTGAAAATCGCTTTTCCGCTAATTCAAACTCTATTTTTATTTAATGAAATTACCTATAATATAAAAAAAAATTAAATGCGACAAAAGAAAAACGACCAATTCTTTATAATTTTTCTTTATTTTTTTATATAAAAAATTTTTATGAACCACGTGGTTTTTTTATTATGAATTTAAAAATTAAAAATTTTAATAAGTTTTTAATAAAATTTAAATAAAAAAATGTAAAAATTTTAATTAAATGCTTTTAAATTATGCAATGAACCCCACATAACAAATTATTAGATTTCTATGACTTTTAATTAATTTTTCTATTTTTTCTTGTTTCAAAAACCATCTAAAAGTCAAAAATTATAATTTATAAAAAACTTAAATGAAATTATTAAAAGAAATTTTGAGTTATAGCGTTACAAATTGATATGAATTTCAAATTTCTTTAACTAACCGTTAAAAATTTGCAAATCGCCTTCCGCTAATTCAAACAAAATGTTTTTTTTATACCAAATAATAATTTAATAAATTTTGAGTTTTCTTTTGAGAAAAAAAAAATCGTAAAAATATTAATTTAATGCCCCTTAAATTATGCAATTAACTTTACATTACAAATTGTTACTTTTCTTCAACTTTCAATGGATTTTTCTCTATTTTCTTACCTCATGAACCTTCTGAAAGTCAAAAGCTATAACTTATAAAAACCCGAAAAGAAATTTTTTAACAAAATTTTGAGTTATTGCGTTACAAAATTCGTAAATTCAAATTTTTTACCGTTAAAAACTTAAAAATCGCTTTTCCGCGGTAAAATTCAAAAAAAAAATATTTTTACTCATTGCAATTGCCTATAATATTAAAAACGAATGCGACAGAAGAAAAACGACTTCTTCTTTATATATATTTTATTCTTCCATTTATTATTATTACCTATGATTTTAGTTCTCTAGCTGCATCAACGACGCGAATGCAGTGCACTGCAAGCGAATGTAAAACGAGCTTAGATTAGGTTAGTTCATGGCAAACCAACATACAAGTCAGAATCGAAGGTCGAGATCCGCCCCCCAAAAACCCCCCTCAAAAAAAAATCACGCTTTCTTTGTATCTTTATTTGCGACAAACGCAAGAATGATTCTTGTATTCTTCTACTTGTATTTTTAAATAATAATCTAATCAAATATTTATTCACACACTACTGAATAAAGTAAATTATAAATATAAAAGGAACACATTTTGGAATGACACACCACTTTTTTGAACACACAATTTTTATTTCAGATAATTTTTTTCTTGATCTGATAAAAAAAAAATATATAAAAATTTGATAAAATCTAATCTTCTATTTTTTTCTTTCTCTCTTTCTTTTATTTATGAATTTATTTTCTTCTAAAAAAAAAAATAAAAAAAAATGGAAAATTTTTAGTAAAATGTACTTCATCTACTATCTGCGCTACTATCTACTATGGTCTATCATCGTCAAAAATAATAATAATTATAAAATGTAATAATAATAATCATTCAACTATTGCTGAAGCATCCACAAATTTATCTTCTCCTTCTCCTTATTGGTCACTAGTATCATCAAGAACATCATCAACTTCGGTATCATCTCTACTAAGATCGCCTTTTTACCCTCAAAGACACCATTACATTAATAATTATCAGCATCGCCGGTTCGAGCAACAACAACAACAACAACAACAAGGAGATCTGCAAAGACGAGCAGCAAGTCGTCGTCCGACTGTGTTAATATTAATGTTATCGCCATCATCATCTCCATTATTGTTATCATCATTACACGAACACGAACAACAACAACTACAAGTTTTAATTGTGGCTGCTGTTGTTTTCTTGTATAATTATTATTATCGTGTCAGAACTGCAACAATTGTTATGAAAATTAAAGAAACTCGAATACATCGAATATAATAGATATTTTTTTGTGCAAAGTTATCATCCAAAAATATCATAAAATATTAATAAAAAATAACAAATAAATGAAATTGCAAAATAAAAGACAAATCTTTAAATACAAAAAAAAGAAGAAAAAAGAGAATTTTTATGATTATTATTAATTATTTTTATACTTTTTGATGAAAATTAACTTAAAATTAATTTGATTTAAATTTTAATTAATTAATTAAAAATTAATTAAAAAAATTAAATTAAATTAAATTTAATTAAAAAAATTAAATTAAATTAAATTTTTATAATTAATAATTTATGAAAATTATTTTTTTTAAATTATTTTTTTTAATTAATTAAAAAATTAAATTTTAATTAAATTAATTAATTTAAAAAAAAATAAATTTAAAAAAATAATTAAATTTTTATAATTAATAATTTATAAAAATTATTTTTTTTTTAATTATTTTTTTAATTATTTAATTAATTAAAAAAATAAATTTTAAAAAAAATTAATTAATTTAATTTTAAAAAAATAAATTGAAAATAATTAAATTTTTAAATTATTTAGTTAAATAAAATAAATAATTTAATTTTAATTTAATTTTCATCATATATGTATAAAAAATAATACAACAATAATCATAAAGTGTATAATAAATAATATGTAATATGTATGTATATAGGGAACACGAGCCACAATTAAATAAATAAATAAATATAATAAATTTATATAAAGAATAAAAAAAAATATATTATAAAAAATTACAAAAAAAAACTTTAATATAAAAAAAATTTAAAAAATAGGTAAATGGACTGTTTTAATCCTAATAACTTTAATAAATATAAAAAATAAATAAATTTAAATAAATAATTTAATTAAATACATTAAATAACTCATCCCAAAGAAAAAAAATAAAAAATCGAAGAAGACATCAAACAATTTATATAAAAAAATAAAAATTTATGATATTGTATACGCTCGCTTATGAAAATAAATAAAAAAAGGAGAACAAGAAAACCCATAGGAAATAGTCGCTAATACTTTTCATGTATTATAAATCTTTGAAAAATAATATAATCAGAAAAAAAGTCACAAATAACAAAAAATAGGTGAAAATAAATAAATAGGAAATTTGTGCCGCGCTTTACAGTACATGATGATAAAAAAAATATAATAAAAAAATAATATACACAAACAATTATAATACGGAATCTATATTTATTTAAATTTTATTAAATTTCTTCCAAAAATATTTTTTTATTATTTTTTTTTAATAATTAATTATTAATAATTTATTTAAAAAAATAATTTTATTAATAAATAAATTAAATAATTAAAAATAAATAAATAAATAATAAATAATTTTTTAATTAATTATTAAAAAAATAATTAATTAAAATTTATTAATAATTATTTTTTTAAATACATTATTTATATAATTAATTATTATTAAAAATAATAATAAAAAAAAACTTTAAAAAAAATTTTTTTTTTTGATCTCGTATAAAGACGTTACTTTAAATCTCTTCTTTGTTGCGGATTATGATGCGCGTGAATACACTGCCAAAACACTGTCATCAATCTTTTTTGAAATACAAAAAAAATACTTTCAAGGAAGCTCACAAAGAAGATTTTTTTCTCTTTTTTTTAATTTTAACCTTTAATTTAAAAAAATAAATAATTCAAAAAAATATAATAAAAAATAAAAAGGAAATAAAAAATACATCAAACTGCCGAAATATCTTTAACAACAAAAAAATAGAAATTAAACAAACAACATCAAAAACAACAAAAGGTTAAAAGTCCAAAAAGTCAGAAAATTAAAAAAAAAAAAATGTTTGATGATAAATAAATGATATAAAAAAGTATTTGTCCAAAGCCCTTATTATATAATATGTAAAAAAAAAAATATAAATAAATTTAAACGACGAGAAATTCCTGAATTACAAAAAAAAATACGAATCGTTGCACATTTTAAACCTTAAAGTTATTTTTTTTTTATTTTAATATATTTTATTATTTTTTTCTTTCGAAGTTAAATATTTATTAATTATTATTTTTGTTCATTGTTAAAATTAAAATAAATTAATTTTTTTGTTATTTAATTCTTTAAATAATTAATTATTATTAATTTCGAAAAAAACTAAGGCTAGTCTTTAAATTAAATTAAATTAAATTAAAAAAAAATATTTATTAATTATTTGATTTAAGATAAATATTAAAAAAAAATAAAAAAAAATATTGATGATATCCTTAGACGAAAAAAAGCTTTAAAATACAAAAAATAAAAAACCCGTTTTATTGTTGATTATTTTATTTAATTTTTTTTATTGAAATTTCACAAGGTTTGTTATAATTATTTTTTATTATTTTAAAAAAAATATTTTTTTTTACCATAAAAAATAACATCATTGCTCGAAATAAATTTCCTACTAAAAAAAGTATTATTAACTTTAAAAAAAATCAACTAACCTGTAAGAATAATTAAGCGGTAAAAATAATTAAAAAATAATAATAAATTAAAAAAAATATACAAGATTAAAATAAGCGAAAAACACCCGCTGTACCTCATTAACCAGCCATTTTACGTTTTCTCGTTCAGTCATCATAAACTAACTAAGACATATAGAAAAAAATATCATAAGAGTCCCTAGAGTAATATTACCCGCGTATTTATAGAAAAAAAGAGAAAGAGCTGAAGTAAGTTATAATTTAAATTTTTTTAAACTTTTTACTATTTACTGACTAACTAACTTGCGTGCGGCGTCTTCTGCTGTCCATAAAATTGGTTGCCATCCAAATGTCCATTTTATTAGAAAAAAATACAAAAATATATATTTGAGCTATTTTAGAAAAAAAAATTAGAATTTTCACGTTTATTAAAAAAAAAATGAAGAAATAAGATAGAAGATGTAAAGTTAACGCCATTTTTCAGAAAAAAAATATTTTTATGGGCGTTACAAAAGACTTTCTTATGCATATCATCAAACTAAATAAATTTATAAAAAAAAATCATAAATAAATAAAGGAGAAAGCTATTAAAGGTAGGATATATCAACAACAAAGGAGATTTCTAATTTTTTCATAAATTTGTTTATTTTTGCTAAAATTACCAATTGCTTCAATCAATCATAAATAATATGAATCAATAACACATCATCTAAATTTTTATCACTATTAAATTAATTAATTAAAAGTTAGTAGGGACACTTTTTGCATGAATTCCGAAATTACATCATCTTAATAAAAATACATTACAAAAATATATAAAATAATATTTTAAATTAAATTTTTTAAAACATGTAAAAAAATTAACGCATATTAAAATAAATCAAACATACAGAGAGATTATATTAAATAGAAGTTATAATAAATTTAAAGAAATACAAAAAAAAATAATAATAAATAATTAAATTTTAAATTAATTTTTTAATAGATAAAAATTATTTTTTATAAAAAATTAATTTTTTATTTTTTTTTTTTAAATAATTAATTAACAACAACAGAAAAATTTAAATAAATAAAAAAAATAATTATTTATTTATCATCATTATTAATTAATTATAATTAATAAATTATTAACTCGTATAAAAAAAATTGAAAATGAAAAAAAGTATAGCACGTCAAATCAATTGTGATAAAGTAAATTTTTAAATGAGGACCTTTTCAAAACACATTTTATTATTATGGTAACATCATAATAATACAACGTTTGGGAATGATCTTCGATCATATACCGAAAGGTCTTTGACGCTACTTTAAAGAAAACAAAAAAATCAACAAAAAATATTCTTATCGCATTCGCGTTCACTTCATAACAAAAAAAAATTAAATTAATAAAAAAAAACCAAAAACTGCTTACAAAGAATTTTTACCGATACTCAAAAAAAAAAACACAAGAAAAAATCGTTACTTACTTTAAAAAAAAAGAGATAATAAAAAAATATATAGAAAATATATTAAACATATAATAAATTATATGTCTTGAATTATTATTAAAAAAAAATATAAAACTTAGTAAAAAAATTAATTATTAATTAATTGAACATGCTTGGTATAAACTTTACAAAAAATGAATGCGCATTAAAAACATCAGCTTTTTTCCCTAATTTTTTTCTTTTTCGGTTCATCCTTAAATGCGGGTAATTTGAGCGATGGAAGGTGCCTGATAATAGTAAAATTTAAAAAAAAAAATACTAATTAGTTAAAATAATATTAATTATTATATATTAATAAACAATCGTTCCATTTAATGATAAGTTGCTATAAATATGAAAAATATGATAAAAAATAACAACAAATGAGCTTTATTCAATATTAAATTAAGAATTTAAAAAAATCATATTTTGACATATCATGAACCTTTTTGATTTTTTGCGTTTTTTTTTTTACTATTTATGAATATATTGCGTCATTTTTCTGAAAAAAATAATAATAATACATAACTATTTCATGCCCAAGAAGTTTCAATTTTCATGACTCAGCCGGTAGTATTAAACGCGCATAATATTAATTAAAATAATAAACTAGAGATACATAACATATTTATTTATTGTTGTAATTATTATTAATTTATTAAAATTATTAAAAAAAATAATTTAAATATAAATAAATAATGATTATTAATTTTCATTTACTTTTAATTAATTAAATTAAAATTTAATAATAATTTAAAAAAAATAAATAAAATTAAATTATAAATTATTAATACTAAATATTAAAAATAAAATTTTATTAATTAATTAAATTTAATATAACATAAACTTAATAATTATTAAAATTTATTATTTTTAATTGTTTTAATAATTTTAAATAATTAAATAAAATTATTTTGAAAAATTTTTATTTTATTAATGATAATAATAAATATATATTAATATAATATAAATTTTTTAAAATATTAATAATTATTAATAAATTAATTAAATTTATTTAAAAATTATTAATAATAAATATTAAAACTATTTTAAAAGAATAATTTATTTTTTATCAATTGAATTAAAATTAAAAAAAAATAATTATAATTAGTTATTTAATTTTAATTAAATGAAATATTTTTTTATGAATAAAATTAAAATTTAAAGAAAATTAATTAATTATTATATTTAATAGTTTTTAATTAATTAAATTATAATTTAAAATTAGTTAAAAATTTTAAATAATAAAGATTAAAAAATTATTAAATAATAATAAATAAATTAATAATAATTATAACAATAAAAAAAACAACAACAACATAAAAAACTGTAGAAATAAATTTTTAATGATAAAGTAAGTAATAACGAAATTCATTCAAACACAACATTAGGATAGAGCCGGTAATAAATAATAAATTTAAAAAAAAAAACATTTTTATTATTTTAATTTTCTCTTATAAAAGATGCAGTGACATACCTTCATATATATTTTTAAAAATTATTTAATTTATTTTACGCTTAAGAAATAATTAAAAAAAATGCGTATCTTCCAAACAAACAAATATAAAAAAAACCAGAAAAGTATAGAGATAAACAACCTTAACATATAAAGATATTATATTCTATATACATCACTATAAAAAAAATATTAACTTTAAAACTAAATAAATAAAAGGATAGGAAATCACAAAACAAGACGAGAACACAGCTTTATCTGAGCTTTAGTATTATTATGATTAGTAAGAGACAAAAAAAATATCTAAATTTTAACATTTGACTCTAACTCTATAAATATATATAAAAAAATATATGTTTAATGTTTATCTTTAAAGTTATGAAAAAAAAGGAAACGATAAATGGAGATTACTATATGTATATGTTAAATACGTAGTTGATACAAGACAAGAGAAGATATGCATACATGTTGTGTGTGTGTGACCAAAAAAAATTGATTGCAAAAAATATATCAATCCTTCCATTATTACAACAAAAAAATGACTGTTTAAATATATATTATTATTAAATTAAATTAAAAATTTATTATTGAATGAAGGAAAATGAAGAAAAGATTTTTATTTTCACTTCTATTCTATTGTATACTATTTCTAATGTAATAAAACAAAAATATATAACATATAAAAAAAATATATGATAATATATATGTTTTATCATCGTCTATATTATTATGTATTACAAAATCATCTGTGTTACAAATTGTCTCTATATCTCTTAAATAAGTCTCTCTTTTAACTCTTGTTCATGCAACACGAAAAAACTAGGAAATTTTTAGACCAATAAATTTACGTATAAAAAAAATATAAAAAATGAATGAGGAAAAATAGGGATCAAAAAACAAAAAAAAAATATTTAAATCTCGACCATTACATGTATTCTCTGTATGTTTTCGATGTATTAAAAAAAATATATATTTTTTATTTAATTAAAAAAAAATAATTTTTAATATTTTTAAAATTTTAAAAATTTTGACAAGACGCTCGTTACCAAACAAAAAATGTGAATAAAAGACAAGGCTATAGCGCTGCCATTATTTATGACTACAAATAAATAATAAAAAAATACATATAATCATGTCATAACACAAAGTATAAGATAAACAACGATTTTTATTTTGTCTCCCGTTTCAACTTTAATGTCACTGTATCATCGTTATATATGTTAAAAAAATATATTATTATATCAAAAAAATCATCGCCAATTCTAAAAAAAACTACATAATTGTATTAATTAACAAAAAAAAAAAGTAAAATATAAAAGAAAGCAGTACTATAACATCGTATTATTATTATTATAATTAAAAAAAAAGAATTATTATAAAAAAAAATAAATTAAAAAAAATAAAAAGTACGATCCGCCCTTTAATGAATATAACATTAAATAATAAATAAATAAATTTATGCAAAGTAGATAAAAAATAATAAATCTATACAAGTAATTTTAATTACGTTCATGGCTTACCAAGAAATATTTTAAATTTATATCGAGTAGAGAATATCCAATTGCGAAATTTCTTAAAAAAAAAACAAACAACTTTTTTTACTGCTTAACTTTAAAAAAAAATATATAAAATAAATAAAAGCAAACTATAGGATCTGCAGATTTTTTAACATTTGAACTTTTTAAGAATCGATGCTTTCTTCAATCACAGAAAAAATAAATATTTTATATATTTTGTTTAATCGTCTCTATTTATATATATTAATTATATATGATAATGTTATTAATTATTATATATATTTATATAATATATATAAAATAAATAATATATATGATTATTATAAATGAACGTTGATTGTTTTAATGTCAAAGTTATAAAGAAAAAAACAGGAAAGAATATAATAAGTGTTATATATTTGTATTAATTATTTTTTTATTTGTGTAAAAATTAATTTTTAAATATTTTTTTAAAGCGTTAAAAATATTCTCGTTTAAAGAAAAAAGCAGAGAAATGCTGCATGAATACAATAAAATATATCAACAAATTTGTAATAATGTAAAATGTAAAATAAATGCAGATAGTTTATAACTAAAACTTTAATAATAATAAATAAATAAATAAATAAATAATAATAAAAAAAATGTTACAATGATGAAACAAAAATTATGAATAAATAAAAGGTAATAATAATAATAAATATTTAAATAAATAAAAGAAAAATAATAAATGCAACAAAACAATAAAAATGGCGCTGAGTTACATTTTTTACGTATGCAATTATTTTTATCATCACAAAAAAATAATAATACAACTTTTTATTATATTTATTATTATTATTATTAAATACTTTACAAATCGCGCTATTAAAACTATTATAAAAAAAATACGAATTAAACTCAGAAATCTTAAAAAATAAAAAATAGCTAATTAATTCCAGCTAAACAAATTACCAAAAAAAAATAAAGCTTGAGCAAATTCAATTATAAAAGTTACAAATCAACGTTCGAGAAATGGGATGAGAAAAAATATTTAAAAAAAGAACAAAAGAGGAATGATAGACAAGGTAAAGAAAGAATACAAAAAAAGAAAGGAAAAAAAGTATTTTAAAATATAATTAAAACAAAAAATAATGAAGAAAAAAAGAAACAATGTTAATAAATTATTATTATTATTATATTTAAATAATTAATTAATAAAAAAAACTGTAAATAGAAGCTAAATAAAAATTATGAAAAAAAAATAATAAATTACACACAGAGAACGATGATTATAAATTAATTGTAAAAAGTAAACATATTTTTTTTTATTTTATAAAAATTTCCGAGAAAAAATAACAATAAAAAATTTCATGTTGGAAAAATAATTGAGAAAATATTAAAAAAATGTTTTTTAATTTTCTGTTAAGAATATTTTTCAAAGGTAAGTTTTAAAATTAAAAAAAATAATTAATAATTAAATTTATTAATATTTTGTATTTTTATTTAAAAAAAATTATTACTTTTGAGTTAATTTTTTATTAAAATAAAAAAATTATTTTTATTTAATTATTGTATAAATTTTGTTTTTTTTTTAATTTTATTATTGAAAAAAAAAATCTTTTTTTTTTTAATTTTTAATTTTAATTAATTAATTTTTCGGAAAATATCCTAATTCGCGACATTTTTCAACAAAAGCCACAATCGAGTCCAACACTTCCTCTCCATTCGGAATAATTTGATCAGCTGGCAACATAAATCCATAATTTCCCGTGTCACGGAACTCATAAGTAAAAGCAAATGGAATTTCGTAAACGCCCTTTATCCAATCCATCGTGATGCCGGATGATTCGTACAAGGTAGTTATTGTGTTGCCCATGCGGTATTTGGTGCCGTAACGTTCCGCAAGTCGCTTAACTGTGGCTTCACCGACAGCAATGTGCTCAGCTTCGTTGTTGATTGCAGGGGCTTGTTTTGATCCGAATGGGTATCTAAGGATTTTTTGAATTTTTAAATAAATAATTTTAAACAATAATAAAAATTTTAATAATAAGATTTTTTAATTTTTTATAAAAATTTCCTATAAAAATTTAAAAAAAAAAATAAATTTTAATAAATCTGAAGGTGAAACTGTTCGGAAAAAAAATTTGACAGCTGTCAATTTTATAAAAATTTTTTTTCATTTTTTTTTTTTTTTGACTAAAATTTTTAATATTGAATATTTTTTATGACTTTTAGCCAAATTTTCTTAAAAAAATAAAATAAAATCGTAAACTCACAAGAAATATTGTCCATAACTGTGGAACGAAAAGAAAGCCGAGACATTTTTGCTCACAGAATCGAAATATGCTCCCAATGCTCTTGTTTCTGGCTCCGAAAATGCATTTGGTCCAGCGTACGTTTCACTGCAAGGATTGTTGCTTGCGCCTCCTTGGAACCAATAAAAGTCAAAATTGCGATTGGCATCCGTTCCGTAACACAAACTCGACGTTGGTTGACGCGTTTTGCGCCACATGCGATCCGAAGTGTGAGAATAGACAAATCCATCGACATTAAAAACGGGAATAATGTACCAATCAACGTTCTCTGCCAAATCCCGAACTGCTGGATCGGTCGACGTGAGCAATTCGTTCATGAGATAAGTTACTGTCGCACTCGTGATCCATTCGCTGGGATAGAAAAAATTATTAAAAAATGATTTTTATTTGATTTTTAAGTGAAAAATTGAATGAGGAATATTGAATTGTGAATTGAGGAGTACAAAAATGTGAAATTTTAATATTTTGTTGGAAAACGAGCTTGAGGAGTAAGAAATTGTGAAGTGAGGAGTACTAAAATGTGAAAATATATAAATTTTCTTCAAAATTGAAGCTTTCTAATTATTGAGGAGTACGAAAATGTTCAATGAGGAGTATAAAATTGTGAAAAATTATCATTTCGCTCTAAAATTCAAATTCTTAAATCTAGAGGAGTTAGAAAAAGTTAAAATTTTTATCTCACAAAGCAAACTTACCGCGCATGAATATTACTTTCGATGAAAATTCCCTTATTTCCTTCCTTGTATGAAATTTTGACTCCCAAAATTGGTCGATTTTCGTAACTTTTTCCAATTTCAAAGGTCGAAACGACATCCGGATACTTTCTCGACAGGTTAGCAACCCACTCGTAAATTGTCTCAAGCGGATAATATGCTTCCCATCCAAATGGCTCGTCACGTTTACCAATTCTCTCACTATCTACCATATCTTGCAAGTTATTGACCATCACTTTAGCTTTCAGTCCAAATCGCGAAATAAGACTTTCGATTTCGTCAAATTTGTGGGGCGGTACAACGATGTCCGCAAAGTCCCCAATATTTTTTGCCGAATCCCAAAACATGAAAGAATTTCCATCTTCGACGTCGCGAAGTAATTTCAAGTCATTTTCATTTTTCGCTTGAACTCGAAACACTTTGTAGTGATCAAAACGAGCTTTTTCAGTGGCAACAAAAGTTGCAAGTAGCAAAATCGCGAGTAATTTGAACATTTTTGAAGTCGATTAATGACTGAGGAATATCGCAAGTCGACGTCTGCTTAAGTAGCGCAGCAAATCTTATCAATAATATGTTTATTATGTCATCTAATCGTAAAATTTATCGATCCATTGTTGTACAAGATTATTTCGATAAGATACAAAAATGCAATCTTAGCTTATGATTTTTGTAAAAAAAATAAAAATAAACAAAAATTTTTCAAATAGTTTCTCAATTTTATTTATCTTTGGTTTAAAAAATTAAATTGTTAATAATTTTAATTTTTTTTTAAATGTTTAATTTAATTTATTTTTTTAAAAATAATATTTTTAAAGATTTCAATAAAATATTTTTATACATTTTTTTTTTAGTTTTAAAATAAAAATTAAATTTTTATTAAAAATAAATAATTAAAAAAAATTTTTCATAAAATTTTATTTATTTTAATTTTTCTATAAAAATTAAAAAAAAAATAAAATAATTAAATTAAAAATTTTAATAAAAATATTTTTTATAATTTTTTTTTAAATAAAAATATTTTTTAAATTTAAAAAAAAAATTTAAGAAAAAAAATTAAAATATTATTAATAAAAAATTTTTAATTAATTTTTAAAATATTTTTTTTATTTTTTTTTTTTTTTTTTTTTTCAATTATTTAAAGTTTCTTTTTAGTTTCGACTTTTTGGAAGATATATCCGTCGTCTCTTGTTGAACATTCGTTCTGTGGCACACAAACTCCTTTGTAATTCCGTTTGTAGCCGTCATCGCAGTAACATCCGCGATAGAAAACGTCACTGCTGCACACCATCGGATCAATAAAGCAACTTTCCAAGCAAGAATTGAACTCATCGCGATACCTTTCGTGCATTCCTCCGCAATATTTGACTAAAAAAAATAATTTTTTCTTCAAAAATCGACAAAAAACGACTAAAAATTCAAAATTCACCTGTCGCATCGCACGTAAAATAAACTTTATCCTCTTTCTCCGGGCAACAAGACGACAAAACGCAAGCTCCAGTCGACGGATGTCGATGATATCCCGGCTTACAAAAACATCCTTCCTCACATTTCTCCGAACAATCTGTCGTCGTGTCAAATTCATGCCGAAAAGCCTTGCAAGTCTCCAAACACGACGATCCACAGAACTCGTAATACTCGTTCAGGCCACATTTAGGCAAATCTTCCACAGCAAAATACTCTCCGCTTCCCTCATTATCAGCGGATCCAGAATCGCTACCATCATTGGCATTGCCAACAGCAGGACTACTTGGTTGAGATCCAGTTGAGCCACCTGTAGCGCCAGATACAACGCCAGTAACTGAACCAAGCAGAGCATTTGAGCACAAAAATTGATGACAAACCAGGAGAAAAATTAGATTTTTTGTCATTTTGAGACGCGTCACGACGAGAGCTTCGATTAAACTGACACAACATGAGAAAAGGAACAAACTTTTAACCAGCAACGTAGAGTGTTTTGGTACCAAACGTGCATTTTGAATGGTAAACAATACGCTTATGTGACTTTTCTCCGTTTGACATGACCTTCCTCGATGACAAAAAAAAATTTTAAGATATTTTTGGTAAATATTTTTAAATTTTTTACTATTTTTTTCTTAGAAAAACTTTAAATTAAATAGCGGATTTTCTATTTTTAAAAATTAATTTATCAAAAATGATTTTTAAAAAATTCACTAAAAGACTCGGATTTATTTCGAAAAATTTTTTCTGAAATATTAAAAAAAATAAATAAAATAATTAATTAATTCAATATAATTAACTTTAATTAATGAATTATTTAATTTAAATAATTTAATTTTATTTATTTAATTCCAAAAATTTTAATTAAAAAAAAAAAAAAGAAAAATTAATAAATTTTTTTAAGGAAAATAATATTAATTTTTTTATTATTTTTTTGAAATTGCTTTAAATAATTATTTATTTAAAATTTTATTTAATTTATAAAAAAAAAATAAAAAAATGAAATTTCTCTTGAGAAAAAAATAAAATATTTTTTTTATTTTTTAATAAAATTCAATTAATTATGTCCAATAATTTCTCGCAAAAATAACTTCTTCCAACTCGAGTTGTCTTTTTCGCTTGAGTTTTTCAAATTTTTTCTTACGAATGCACTTTCCATTACGATTTCGGCAATAATTGGGCTTGCAATAACAACCGAGCTTAGTTATTTTGGAGCAAAATTCACCTTCACAGCTTTCTAAACAAGAATTTGAGCGTCGTAATTGTTCTTTTTTGCCGCTACAGTGAAATTTATTCTCTGAAATGAACAAAAAATTGCAATTATTTGAGAACATTTTAGTAAAATTATTATGAAATTTAAAATTTTAAGGGAAAATTTTAAAACTTCTTTTAATTTTTCTTAAATTCTTATGAATAATTCATAAAATTACTTCAAATACTCTCGAATTTTTCAAAAAAAAAAATTCATAAATTTACTTTCTTAATTTTTTTTTTAATTTTTAAAATCTTATTAAATTTAGGAAAATTTATAAATTAAATTACATTTTCGAAAAATTTATAAATTTTAAAGAATCAAAAAATTTCTTTTATTTTGCGGAAAATTTAGAAATTTTCTTCAGTTTTGGGAAAATTTTGAATTTTTTTATTTTTTTTTTTTATTTAAAAATTTTAAATTTTCTTAATTTTTTAAATCCTCCAAAAAATTCATGAAATCGATTATAAATATTTTTTAGAAAAAAAAAAATTTTAAATAAATTTAAAAAAAAAATATGATTTTCTATACGATTGTCTTAAAATTTTTCAAAAATTTTAAAATTTTCTAAATTTTTTCAATTTATAAATCTCTTTCTCTTTCTTTTTAATTTTTTTTTTAGAAAAAAAATTGATTTTTTTTATCAAATTTTCTTGAATTTTCCAGAAATTTTTTTAAAATGTTAACAAAAAATATTCTTACTTTTCACAGATTTTCGTTTCAAATAATCGTATTCAAGGGTATCTGGACATTCAAAGGGCAAAACGCACTTTCCCGTGATCGGATGTCTTCTATAACCGACTTTACAGCTGCAAAACTGCCTTCCAGGAAACGGATTTTGAGCCAATTTGCATTGATGGTAGTGAATATGCAAACGAAAAGCGGCACAAGACTCCACACAAAAATTTTTGTACCTCACGCAATATTCGTTCTCCTCACATTTGACACTGCGGTACAAAAATTCATCAGAAAAACTCAATTTTATTTGCAAAAAAAGAAAAATTACGAGAAATAATTGCATTTTTAACCAAAATCAAACTCGAAATGAAATATTTTCAACTAAATTTCTTTATTTAAACTTTTTTTTTCAGACGAAATCTGAAACTTTTTAACGAACCTCACGTTTCTCCGTTCAACTTGGTGCCCGAAGGACATTTATTGAGTTCGTTCAAATCAACGTTGGGGCAATCGAAAACCGGAACACACTGATTTCCCTGCGTTTTGCTCCTCGCGTAGCCTTTTTTGCAGAAACATCCCGCCACGCATTGATCCACGTCGCATTTTCGACTTCCGGTGTGAAAATCGCACGAATCCTTGCAACTGTCGTCACCCAAGCGATATTCCTCGTGCTCGCCGGCACAATTGAAGTAATTAAAGTTTCGCGGACACTCGTGCGCCTTTACGCACTGCAACGTCATCGGATGTCGGTAATATCCGCGCAAATTGTCACAAAAACATCCCGGAACGCATTTCGCGTTGGCAGCACATGGCGGACGTCCAAAAAGTTTGATTCCGCATCCATCGCCGTAACTCGGGCCACAAAGCGGGAACTCGAAATTTTCAGTGTTGCAGCTGCAAGTCGCGTTAGCTAATGGCGGATTTTCGTAAACGCCGAGCAGGTAATTCTCGTGCGGATATGGGAGACGTTCGATTTTGACTCTGTTGTGTCTTTGAACGTCTTCTTGGCTACGAGAGACGTGAAAAATGCCAAAAATGAGGGAAATTCGGAAGATTTGTGAGAGTTTTAAGCCCATTTTTTAGGAGAATGAACGTTCCAGCGGGTAATTTGATAGTGAATGAAAAATATGGAACGTGCGAGAACGAACTTTATAGTGTTAACAACACGATGTTTGTCAAAATATTTTGAATTTTGTCACATTTTTTAAAAGAATTTGATGTAAAAGTGACAGACAAGACATGTTAATGACCTTCTGAGTCATTATTTGCTTGAATTTATGGAAAATTTGGAGAATTGCGCGTTTTTTGTCACTGAGGAGTATTAAATTGAAAAAAAAAATATTTTTTTTATATAAATTCATTGAGGAGTATCAAATTTTGACGAATTAACTATTTTTTTTAAATGTATCAATTTTGCTTCTTTTACGGTCTTTGAGGAGTATAAAAATGAGAAATTTTTTTTAATTTTAAGTTTCATAAAAGATATTTTTTATTTTTTTAATAAATACGAAAAGATTCTGAGGAGTACAAGATTGAGAAATTTTCTAAAAATTTTTGAAAAAGTAGAAAATTTTGAATATATGGTCGAAATTTGTCATAAAATATAATTGAGGAGTACGAAATTGTGAAATTCTCAAATTTTCTGAAAATTTCGAACAATTTGGAATATAGAATTAGCTTTTTCGTATGACATTTTCTCGTATTTTTATCCTGAAATTATATTGAGGAGTATGAAAATGAGAAATTCTTGTAAAAGTCAAAAATTGAACAGTTTTCATACTTTTTCATAATCAAAAATTTTGATTTTTGATTTTGATTTTGAATAAACATTTTCTTTTTCATAATCATTAAATTGCGTTTTATTTTGTGTCATAAGTATCTGTAAATTTTTATTCATTTTCTTGCTTTTATCTTGTCACTAAGGAGTAAAAATTGACTTGATGATTTTTTGATGAATTTTTCAAACATAGATGTCGCTTCAAAAGTTTAGTTTTATGTCGAAATTAAGTTGTTTCCTTACATAACATCGCATAAAAACTTCAAAACTGACACTGTAGAGAATTGTATCGAATATCATTATCTTAAACCACTCCATAGAAGGCACGAAAACGGGAAAAGTCAAAAATTTGAAGCTGATAAAAGTCGATAAAGAAGAAATTATGCAAAGTTTATTCTATACATACAGGGGCAAAAAAATATTTTTGAGCTGAGCCTTTTTGTTTTTTTTCTTTATCGCTAAGAAACATCTCGATATCGCGTAAACCGGTGTAAACAAGTTACTCTTATTATTTTTGCCATATTTAAGAACACTTGTTAATATTTAATTTTGCGACAAATAATGAGACCATTAAAAAAACAATTCAAAGATTATTCATCAAAAAATTCTGAGAAGTATACAAAAGATAAATTTTGAAATTTCTTTCAGTTTCTAAAATATTCACAAAAGTATTTGAGGAGCATAAGAATGAAAAATCCTAAAAGTTTTAGAAAAATTAAAAAATTATGAACGATTTTAAGCATAAAATTGTTTTTGGTTTGCAATTTTTAGTTTTTTTATGATATAATTCTATTGAGGAGTACTAAATTAAGAACTTTTTTGAAACAATTTTAAATTTGTGAATTTATTGACAAAATCTTAAAATCTAGATTTTATTTTAAATTTCTATTTTCTTTTATTTTGAAAATGAAAATGAGGACTATAAATCAAAAGACTCCTTAATAATATGACAAATGAAGATTATTTTGAAATTTTTCTATTTTTTTTTTTTTTATTTAGAGCTGAGCCATTCATTTTTTCAACTTTATTGTCACCAAGGAGCTCATTTGATGATTCATCGAAACATCTCGTCTCCGCGTGAACAAAATTATTTATTTTATTTGTGCAAATTTAAAAAACACTTGTTAAAATTGGCAATATTGCGATATAAATATTCCAAAAAAACAAGTTGAAATATCATATATCAAAAAACATTCAATAAGAAAAGTAATCCAAAAAAATAACAATGAAACTGTTCGCAGTTTTACTTTTATCAATAATTCTTGTTTTGCAAGAAAAACCTTTTGTGCAGTGCCAAATCGGTAAGTTCTTTGAAAAATATTATTAAATTTTAATTTTCAATTTTTTTAATTTTTGCGAAAAACTGCTATGAAGAAGTTGTGAAAACTTTGAAAAAAATATTAAAACACTGAGAAGTACAAAAATTAAAAAATTCTCATTTTTGACATCTCTAAACAAATATTGATAAATTTTTGTCTACACCTGTGCAAAATATCTAACATTCCAGCACGCTTAGTGTATTTAGCGATAATTTTATAAAATTCTTTAAAACTAACAAACGATCATATTTCAACTTTCACTCTTAAAAAAATTCTCATGTTTTCAAACAAAAACTAAAACAATTACCGACACGTATTTTCCCCATTCTACTCTCATTACACTAAATAAATGACGTAATTCAGGGGAATCCACCGTCTAAACATCTCTGCGCGAATAAATTATTCCATATCACTTCTACACAAACGTACGTGCCGAATCTAACAAAACCTGTTATTATTTGTTTTTGCGACGCGACCGTAAATATTTTGAAATGACAATCAAAACATCAGTCGTCAAGCAAAAGTCGTTGTGAGAAGTGACAATGAACTTTTTCATTATTTTAATTTTATCGATACTTCTCGAATTCGGTTTTGGCGAAAAATTCAGTGAGTTTAGTGATAAAAAATTTTTTATCATTTTTAATTTTTCCAAAACACTAATGTTTGTTTTCAGAGTAAGAAGTGAAATTTGACGAAAATTGTCTTAATTAACTTCAAGTATAACTACTTTTGACTTATTCTCTGAAGTAAAATTAAAAAACAATATTGATCTCCAAAATCTGTATAATTCAAAAAGTGCAAAAATTGAAAAAAAAAACTCGAAATGGAATAAATCAATTTGATTTGCTTGGTTTAGATTAATTGAAATAAATTTAAATTACATTTTTTTTATATTTACCATTTTTCAGCTGCTGTTGAAAGCATTGAGGCCCAATGTGCTAAATATGCCAAATGCCCTCCATGCAAAAATCCTCTCGAAGCATACTCAACCTGCAATAACGAGTGTCTGAACGGATGTTATGAAGGCGAAGCTCCTTCTTGTCCATCCGTTTGTGAAGAGGGATGTTTCTGTAAACTCGGTTACAAGCGTTACAAGGACGAATGTGTACCCGAAGATAAATGTGTGATTGCCCATACTTGCTCGAAACCTAATGAAGCATTCACCGATTGTGGAAATAGATGCATAGAAAAGTGCGGCAATCGTGTTTGTACAAAAGAATGTCAAGCAGGCTGTTTCTGCATAGATGGTTACAAGCGAAACTCCGCCGGAGATTGTGTTCCAGAGGAAAAATGTTGCGCTAATCCCTCTTGCAATGATCCTAATGAAGAATATACAACTTGTGGAAATAACTGTGGCGAATCTTGTAACACTCCTGATGGTTGGATGTGCCCAGCTGTTTGTAAAACGGGATGTTTCTGTCGCAAAGGTTACAAACGTCATCCCATAACTGGTCAATGCATTCCCGAAAAAGAGTGTCCGATTGTTTGCGAAAATCCAAATGAAGAATATTATTGCGGAAATAAGTGCCAAGAAATTTGCGGAGATGATGATCGTGTTTGTACAGATGATTGTCAATTAGGCTGTTTTTGTCGCAAAGGTTTTAAACGTGATCCCGTGACTGGTCAATGCATTTGCGAAAAAGAGTGCCCCAGTGCCTGTAAAGATCCAAATGAAGTGTACACAAATTGCGGAAATAGATGCCAAGAAAAGTGCGGCGATGACGATCGAGTTTGTACAGAAGAATGTCAAATAGGCTGTTTTTGTAAAAAAGGTTTCTATCGAAATTATGCTGGAATTTGCGTTCCAAAGGAAAATTGTACATCTTGCAAAGATCCTAATGAAGAATACACAGATTGTGGAACTGGCTGCGGCGAAGCTTGTGGCTACGAAAATGTGTGGTGTAAAGAACGTTGTCGAGAGGGCTGTTTCTGTCGCAAAGGTTACAAACGTCATCCTATAACTGGTCAATGCGTTCCCGAAAAAGAATGCCCTAAAGATTCAACTTGCTGTAAAGATCCAAATGAAGAATGGAACGAAAATGGTGATCGTTGCTCCGAACCATGTGATCGTGAAGTGCTTGACTGCGCTCCCCAAGAAGCTCCCGGTTGTTATTGCAAAAAAGGTTATTTGAGAGATCAAGTATTGGGAATCTGCGTTCCTCAAGAACAGTGTCCTTTGATTGGCGATAATTTGCACTGTGATGAGACTACAGAAGAATACAGATGCGGAAATAGATGTTGGGACTACTGTGAGGATGGAGCAATTAGAGATTGTCTTATGGATTGTCGATATGGCTGTCACTGCAAAGAAGGATACAAGTATGATCCTCAAAAGAAAAAATGCGTCAAGAAAGAGGAATGTCCTTATTGTAAGTCATGGCATTTATAATTGAGTTTTTTCGCAATATTAGAAGAAACATGTTTTCAGATGGTTAACATTTTCAAAATGTGCATCGGGTCATAATATCGAAAAGTAGTATTTTGAGAAATACGTAGCAAATTTTATAAATCAATAACAATTGAGCATATACTGTGAAGAAAAAGTCAAAAGTAGTTGACTTTTAGCTTAAAGTCAAAAGTAATACTTTACGAATAGTTTTAAATTAGACTATAATCTCAAAAGCATTCAATGAAACTTTTATATTTCGCAATGGGTCAAAACTAAATTTTTAAAAAAATTCTAAAATATCCATTGGGTCTAAATTTAGTGTTTTGGAAAATCAAATTATTCATTAGGTCAAACATAGAAATTTATATTAAAAAAAATGTTGGTCCTTTTAAAATATCCATTGGGTCTAAAACAAAATATTATTTTCTTTACAGACTGCCCTGGTCATTATGAAGTTTTCAAGCTTGATGGAAGCGCGTGCGCCGATCGATGCAACAAACATCTCGTAAAATGCCCAGATGATCGTAAACCCGGCTGCTATTGTATGGATGGATATGCTCGTGATCTTGTAACCAACGTTTGTCGCCCTTACCCGTGCGAAGATTGTGGCGAACATGCTAGTTACCAAGTTTGTTGGAGCGAATCCTGCGACAATGAATGTCGATTTGTACTCAAAAAAGACTATTGCAAAATCGTCCATATAAAATGTCCCGATGGATGTCACTGCGATCCCGGATACGCTCGAGCTTTGAACGGAACTTGCATCCCGGAGTGTGATTGTGCAGCAGATTGGGAGCAAAATTCGTGTAAAGGACCTAATGAGGAGTACACAGATTGTGGAAGTAGCTGTAGCGAGGCTTGTAGCAACGAAGATACGATGTGTCCAGATGTTTGCCAAAAGGGTTGTTTCTGTCGCAAAGGTTACAAACGTCATCCGTTGACTCGTGAATGCATTCCCGAAAAGGAGTGCCCTACAAAACCGCCGTCTTGTAAAGATCCTAATGAGGAATGGAACGAAAATGGTAATCCTTGTTCCGAAGCATGCGATCGAGCAGTAAAAATTTGCAATTCCGACCCAATTCCCGGTTGTTACTGCAAAAAAGGTTATTTGAGAGATCAGATATTGGGAATTTGCGTCCTTGAAGAACAGTGTCCCTTGCTTGGCGATGACTTGATCTGTGATAAATCAGAAGAATACAAATGTGGAAATAACTGTTGGGACATCTGTACCGCTGATGGAGTGGCGATAAAATGCAGTGGCGATTGTCGTTATGGCTGTTATTGCAGAGATGGTTTCAAGCGAAATTCTGCCGGAGATTGCGTTCCACAGGAAGATTGTGGTTCTTGCAAAGATCCTGAAGTGTTCACGCATTGTGGAAATAGATGCCAAGAAAAGTGCAGCGATGATGACATGCGTGTTTGTACTTTAGAATGTGAAGTAGGCTGTTTCTGTAAAGAAGGTTACTATCGAAATTATGCTGGAATTTGCGTTCCAAAGGAAAATTGTACTTCTTGCAAAGATCCTAATGAAGAATACACAGATTGTGGAACTGGCTGCGGCGAAGCTTGTGGCCACGAAAATCTGTGGTGTAAAGAACGTTGTCGAGAGGGCTGTTTCTGTCGCAAAGGTTACAAACGTCATCCCATAACTGGTCAATGCGTTCCCGAAAAAGAGTGCCCAAAAGATTCAACTTGTTGTAAAGATCCAAATGAAGAATGGAATGAAAATGGTCATCGTTGCTCTGAATCATGTAATCGTGATATACTTGACTGCACTAACGAAACATCTCCGGGATGCTACTGCCAAAAAGGTTATTTGAGAGATCCAATATTGGGAATTTGCGTTTCTCAAGATCAATGTCCCGAGCTTGGCAGTGATTTGATCTGTGATGAGACGGAAGAATACAGATGCGGAAATAACTGTTGGGACTACTGTGAGGATGGAGCGATTAGAGATTGTCCTATGGATTGTCGTTATGGCTGTTACTGCAAAAAAGGATACAAATATGATCCTAAAATGAAAAAATGCGTCAAGAAAGAGGAATGTCCGCCTGTTTGTAAGTGATGACATTTTATTTAAAATTAAGCTTTTATCGCATTATTAGAAGAAACATGTTTCATATAGTTAAAATTTTCAAAATGTGCATTGGGTCAAAAAATCGAAATTTAGTGTTTTGGTAAATCAAAGGTCAAAAATAGTAATATTCAAAACAATTTTTTGTCAAGAAATCTACATTAATATTTTTAGAAAATTTTTAAAATACGCATTGGGATAAAAAAAATTATTTTTTTTTTTGTTTTTTCACAGCACAGTGCACTGGTCATCATGAAATTTTCAAACCTGATGGAAGCGCGTGCGCCGATCGATGCAACAAACATCTCGTAAAATGCAAAGATGATCGTAAGCCTGGTTGCTATTGTATGGACGGATATGCTCGTGATCTTGTAACCAACGTTTGTCGCCCTTACCCGTGCGAAGATTGTGGCGAGCATGCCAGTTACCAAGTTTGTTGGAACGAAAACTGCGACAATAAATGCGCTTTCATCCTCAAAAAGGACTATTGTAAAATCGTCTATGCCAATGTACAATGTCCCGATGGATGTCACTGCGATCCCGGATACGCTCGAGCTTTGAACGGAACTTGCATCCCGGAGTGCGATTGTGAAGCAGATTGGGAGCAAAATTCGTGTAAAGGACCTAATGAGGAGTATCGCTTTGGCAGTAGATGTCAAGATGGATGCGACAGAGATATTGTCAGATGTATCGATGACAGAGCTTGGGGTTGTTATTGCATGGAAGGTTTTGCTCGAGACAAGAACACGAATGTTTGTGTTCCATATCCATGTCATCCATCAAAAGGTTAATTTTATGTGCTCGTAATTTTTTTTTGTGCTTAAATTTTATGTTTTTTATCGTCTGTCTGAAGCAATAAAAGCTTATCAAGAATTTTTATGCGCAAAATTTGTTTAAATAATTCCACAAAAAAATCAAAAGTCTTAATTTCAGTTAAAAATTCCAACAAAAATGAGTATTTTGCAAAATTTTCTTGTTTTAATTCTTACCTGTGTCGTCATGGGTCAACAAAACTGTCCACACCCGAATTTGGAAGAATTCAAGGCTTGTTTGAACCGCTGTGACGTTGATGGTTCAGCTTGTGGAAAAGTTCATTCGTGCGTTATCTCGTGCATTTGTGCATCCGGGTACAATAGAATGAAAGGAAATTGCATGCCAGACAAGCAAATGTGTGACTCGGAAGGTATATTAATCGACGATATGTCCTCTGAACCGTCAGAATTGGAAGTTCGTCCATTACAAGCTACGGAAGAACCGACGAATGAAGTAACAGAGGAAACTACATCAACAACTCTGACAACAACAACAACAACTGAAGCCATTAAAACTACTTCAACTGCGACAGATCCGCCTCCAAAACGTTGTTTCAATGGAAAAATCTGGCGTAAAGGCAACGATTGTCTCGAAAATTGTCTCCCGAAGAAGGATATTTGTCCAAAAGAGAGCAAATGGGGTTGTCATTGTGATTATCCGACGTTTAAACATGATGTTTATTCGATGGAGTGCGTCAAAGTTTGTCCTTCTGGTTAAATTTTCAATAAAAATTTGCTTTTGAGGAATTTAAGAGACAGAAATGAACTTTTGTATGTTAATATATTTCATTTTGTGCTTCAAATTAATGAAAATTGGTTAAAAAATTGTCAAAATGTAAATTTGTAGGGCTCCCACGTATTTTGAAAGTTTTGAAATTTCCCTCCAAAATCAATTAAAGTCATGTTTTCTTTCGTTTTTTAAGAATTCAAAGTGAAAAATTTCAATTTTAAGTCAAAAAAATGAACAAATGTACATTTAGGGGTCTCACGTATTTTGAAAATTTTCAAAATTTTGAAAAGATTACCTCCTAAAGTCAAAAATTAGGTATTGCTGATTCCTTAAACGAAAAAATCTGCAATTTGGATCCGAAAAAAATATGTCGAGAGCTGAAATGTGAAATTTCAAGGGGTACTTCAACCTTTTTTAATATTAAAAAAATCATAATTTTTCAAGTAATAAGTCTATATGGTACCCCTAACTTCATATTTCAGCTCACAGCATATTTTTTTTTTCGATAAAAGTTAGTGGTTTTGGTATTTTTGAAATTAACAGCGTCTAAACTTTAATTTTAAAAGAGTATTTTTTAAAAAATTTTAAAATTTCAAAATTAGTAAGAGCCCTAAAGACATTTTTATTTGTTTTTAAGCTTTAAATTGAAATTTCTTGCCTTTAATACTCAAAAAATTAAAAACAAGTTTGACTTTTATTGATAATTACTCACCATTAAACCGTCGTCTTTATCAATTTTTTGTCGACCATATAAAAAAGTCTACTCAACTTCACTTCACATATCAGTTCATAAAAATGCTTCAAACTAAAATTTTTATTTTTTTCACACTTTTCGTAACAATTTTCGCTAAAAACTGCACTGGTCCCTTCCAAACTTGGACTTGCAGCAATTCATGCAAGGAAAGTTGTCGTCAAGGTCGCGATATTTTCTGCCCAACTGAATGTACGTTCGGTTATTTTTGTCAAGAAGGCTTTCGACGACATTCCAATGGAACTTGCATCCGGGAAGAATTTTGTCCTTGCTGGAGACCCAATGAACAATGGACTGATTGTGGCAGTTGGTGCGGCGAAGATTGCCCGAAATACGATAATACGGCGTGTAAAGGCACTTGTGAGAAAGGTTGTTACTGTAAACCGGGATTTCAGAGATTTGATGGCGTTTGTGTTCCTCAGGAGAAGTGTCCGAAGCCGAAATGTAAAAAGCCGAATGAAAAATTTACAAGGGGAAACTTTTGTGCGGAGAAGTGTTTCGCCAAAGTTTGCACTCGAGAATTGACTCTTGGATGTTTTTGCCTTGCGGGTTTCTCGAGAAATGAGAAAGGAGACTGCGTTAAAACGGAATTTTGTGGAAAAATTTGATATGAATTTATTTTTTTATTAAATTAATTAATTAATTAATTATAAAATTAATTTTTAATTTATTTAAATTTTATTAATTTAATAAAAAATATTTTAATGGATTAATTTAAAAAAATAATAAAGTTGATTAATTTTATAAAAAAATAATTTAATTAAAAAAAATCAAAAATCTTCTCAAAAAAATTATTTTTCTCAATAAAATTTGAAAAAAAAAATAAAATTAATTAAATATTTTTATTAAAATAAAAAATAAAATTAATTAACTTTATGAAAAAAATTAGTTAATTAAAAAAAATGAAAAAAAAAATCGAAAATGATAAAAAATTCAAAAATCTTCTAAAAAAATATTTTTCTCATTAAACTTTGAAAAATTTAAACTAAAATTAATTAAATATTTTCATAAATAGTAAAATTAAATAATTTAATTAAAAAATATTTAAATAATTAAAAAACATGAAAAAGCGAAATAAAATAAAAAAATTGAGTAAATAAAATTAATTTCAAAAATATTCTCAAAAAAATCTATTTTTTTCATGAAATGTTTACAAAAAAAAAAATTAAAATATTCATTGAATTTTGTTCAAATGAATGATAATAGGACATTTCTTCTCTTCAACGCATCCTCGTTTGGCATCACGTTTAAATCCCGGTTTGCATGTACAACGTGGCTTACCGCATTGCAAAGTACACACCATCAACCCATTTCCCTTAACAGGACAACTATCGCCACAAGCACTTGGACAAGTATTCCAATGCTCATTTTTCGGGCAAATTGGAACGCATTCGCCCATGTCAGACCGACATAATCCCGCTTTGCAGTAACATCCTTTCAGACAAACTTGGGGACACAGCACTTCGCCCGCTTTGTAGTCACAACTGTCTTTACAGGAATTTGAGCAAGTCTCAAAAACTTCATTTTTCTTGCAATTGTTCGTGCATCCGCCATTCAAGCAAACTTGTTGCGCAAAAACTGCCTGAAAAGCAAGGAAAAATGGTAAAAGTAACAAAATTGAACTCATTTTGAAGTAATTTTGGGGTTTTTATGAAAAACTTACCTTTAAATACAAATTACGAAGCAGGAAATGCGAGACTTTTATTGCAACTAACGAAAAATTGCTTTTGATAATTTTATCAAAGGTCATAAATTCACAAATTCGAAAAACAAAGTATAAAAAAAATATTTAAAAAAATATAAAAAAAATAAAAAAATATTTAAAAAAAATTATTCAAAAAATATTTAAAAAAATATAAAAATATTTAAAAAAAAAAAATATTAAAAAAATAAAAAAAAATTTAAAAAAAAAAATATTAAAAAAAATATTTTAAAAAAATATTAAAAAAATATTTTAAAAAAATATAAAAAAAAAAATAATTAAAAATTTAATTAAAAAAAATATTTTAAAAATTATAAAAAAAATTAAAAAATATTTAAAAAAATATTAAAAAATATTTTAAAAAATATTAAAAAAAATATTTAAAAAAAAATTTAAAAAAAAATATAAAAAAAATTTTAAAAAAAATTATTAAAAAAATATTTAAAAAAAAAAAAAACAAAAATAAAATGGAAATTAATTATAAGAAATTTTTTTTTCTTAATTTTAAAAAAATTTAAAAAAAATATTTAAAAAAAAAATGAAAAATAAAAAATGAAAAAAAAATAAAAAAAAAATTGAAAAAAATGAATTAGAAAAAAAAACAAACAATAAAGTATAAAACAGAGAAGAACGAAAAAAAAATTCGCCAAAAACTATAAAAATTTGTGTAAAAGCTATAAGTTCAGTACATGTATTTATTTTTACTGAGCTCATATATTCAGTTTGAATGATAAAAAATCAAAATTTACGAGTCTACTTGATAAAAAGTCATAAATTACTTACAAAATTCGCGCATATAAAACTCGTCACTCTAAAATTTTCCTTTCATTCTACAATGAACTCTCTTTGCACTGTCTTCCTCCTTTTTGCTGTTTTTGCTTCAGCAAAGCATTGTCAACCTCACGAAGAGTTCCGTTCGGATTGCGGAAATCGCTGTTTCGAAGCTTGTGGCTCTGATGAATTCACCGCCTGCCCAAAAGCGTGCGAAACTGGCTATTTTTGCCAAAAAGGCTACAAACGACATCATAACGGGACTTGTGTCTTAGCAAAGGATTGTCCTTGCCCTCGAAATGAGATCTGGGCGGATTGCGGAAGTGGCTGCGGCGACAATTGCGGAAGTGAAAACAACAAAATTTGCCCTGCTGTCTGCAAAATCGGATGTATTTGCAAAAAAGGTTACAGTCGAGATGTCACTGGGCACTGCATTCCCTCGGAAAATTGCCCGAATCGCCTGAAATGTGGCAAAAATGAAGAAAAAATCAAATTAAATCGATGCGCGGAAAGTTGTTTCGCTAAAAATTGCTCCGATGAACGATTTGAAGGTTGTTTCTGCAAATCAGGCTTTGCTCGAAATTTAAATGGAGAATGCGTTCCACGGAAATTCTGCCCAAAAGAGCCGGTTTGTGCGAATTCTTATGAAATTTTTAAACCCGATGGCAGTCCGTGTCAAGATCACTGCGATAAAGCGATCCGACGATGTGCGGATGACAGGCAACCCGGATGTTTTTGCATCGAGGGATTCGCTCGTGATTGGGAAAATGGACTTTGTCGCCCTTATCTGCCGAATAACAAGGGAATTTTGACTTGCGGTGAAATGTGTGGAAAAAATGCTGAATGGAGCCAATGTACATCGTCGTGCGATAACGAATGTGATTTTGTCGTTGGATTGCGCCGTTGTATGATAAATCACATAAGATGTCCAGATGATTGTCGTTGCAAAAAAGGATTTGCGAGAAAATATCAGCGTCATAATTCGGAATGTATTCCGGAAAAACATTGTGCACGACCGATTTTTCTGCAAAGAGTTTAATAAAAATGATTTAAAATGGAAAATTAAATAAAATTTCAATAAATGAAAAACTTTTTTTTTGTTTAAAATTTAGAAGTTTTTTTTATAAATTTGTAATTTTTGAAAGGTTTTGATTAATTTTTATAAAAAAAAAGAAAAAAAATTATAATTTGAAATTTTACAAAAAAAAAATAAAATAAATTTCAAAAAAAGAATTTCAGAGAATTTAAAAAAATTTAGTAAAATTTAAAAAAAATATGCTTTAAAGTTTAAAGTGTAAAAGACCCTAAGAAATTAAAAATATGCAAAAAAATAGCAAAATAAAAAAATCGAGTCTAATAGGTAATATTTTGTTTATAAATTGTAAACTTTTAAGCTTTTGATGCTTTTTTCTTTTTTTTATTTTAAATTTTTTTTCCTTTATTTTTAATTTTTTAGAGCCTATTTTTCATTAAAAAACATGAAGATTCCTAAATACTATTATATAAAAAATTTATTTAAAAAAAAAAATATGTCCCACTGCACAATGTAAAATTTCGCCTCAATGCAAAATAAAAATTTTTGACCTAATGCACATTCTAAAATTTTGTCTCAATGCAAAATAAAATTTTTGACCCAATGCACATTATAAAATTTTGCCTCAATGCAAAAAAAAATTGACCCAATAAACATTTTAAAATTTCTCCTCAAATTTAAAATTTCGTCTCAATGCAAAATAAATTTTTTTTTTCCAATGCACATTTTAAAATTTCGCCTCAATGCAAAATGACCCAATGCAAATTTTTCAACCCAATGCACATTTTAAAATTTTGACCCAATGCAAAATAAAAATTTTGCCTCAATTTGACCCAATAAACATTTAAAATTTCACATTTTAAAATTTCGCCTCAATGCAAAATAAATTTTTTTTTTCCAATGCACATTTTAAAATTTCGCCTCAATGCAAAATAAAAATTTTTGACCCAATGCACATTTTAAAATTTCGTCTCAATGCAAAATAAAAATTTTTGACCCAATGCACATTTTGAAATTTTTTTTCATTGTTTTTTTATAAATTTTGACCCAATAAACATTTTAAAATTTCGCCTCAATGCAATAAAAATTTTTGACCTAATGCACAACCTATTTTTTTTTATTTCATAAAGAGCAGTATATTTATCAAAAATTTAAAGAAATTTAGTTAAAAAAAAACATAAAAAATAATTTTTACTTACCGCGATAATTTTTTATAACTTTTTTTTTTGTACAGTCAACGAACCTAAATTATCACTCGAACTTGTCAACTGCCCTAAAATATTTGACTGCCCATTTATTACTTTTTTTATGACTTTTTCATTTTCAAAATTTCGCATATAAAATCCATCGCACTCCAAATTTCAGTATCAAACTTCCGTCAAAGTTCAAAGGATGAAGTCGCTTATAACTTTGACACTTTTCAGCGTGTTACATTTCACTTTCGCCCTGCACAGATGTCCTCGTGGTCCGAACGAACAATGGACCGATTGTGGCAATTCCTGCGAGGAAAATTGTATCAACAGTGGCAACTCGAATTGCATCCAAAAATGCGAAGTTGGGTATTTTTGTCAAACCGGATTCAAGCGACATGCGAATGGAACTTGTATCGATGAGACGCGTTGCGAGTGCAAAGATCCCAATATGGAATGGAATGACTGTGCAAGTGCTTGTGGCGATGGATGTCCCATAAAGAACGAAAATCGCTTTTGCATTGCCGTTTGTCAGGCACGATGCGCTTGCAAAAAAGGCTTCAAACATGATGGAATGAAATGCATTCCAGAGGAAAAGTGTCCCGTGAAGTGCCGAGATGTACTTTGAAGAGTTCAGATGGGGCAATGAATGCGAAAATAGCTGTGAAAGAGCGACGAACAGTAGTATTCCTTGTCAAAAGGACCTTCGCGAAGGATGTTACTGCATCGAAGGTTTCTGGAGACATCCCAATGGAAATTGTGTTCCCATCGAACAATGCCCTTGCCCTGAAAACGAATTCTTCAACCTTTGTGGAAATCGTTGTACTGACTCTTGTCCTAATGAACCTGCCTTAATTTGTCCCGCGGTTTGTCTCCAAGGATGTTTTTGCGCTGACAACTTCAAACGAGACAAAACTGGAAAATGCGTTCCTTTGGATCAGTGCCCGAAACAATCTTGCAAAAATCCTTTGGAAGAATGGAAAGTTTCCAATGAATGCACTGAGGCTTGTTACAAACTAGATTGTTGGAAACAAGATGAAGTTGGATGTAAATGCAAGAAGGGATATCGTCGAGATGAACATCAAAATTGTATTCCTGAAGAAAAGTGCCCGATACCGAAATGTCCTGACAAATTGGAAGAATTTAAAACTGACTACAGTTCATGCTTTGAAGCTTGTTTCAATGGAGGATGTAACAAAAAAGACAATCATCATGGATGCTTTTGCAAAAAAGGCTACAAACGGGATAATTTTAGCTTTCAATGCATTAAAGAAGACCAATGTAAATGTCCTGAGAAGAATCAGATTTGGATGAATTACAATCGTTGTGATGAAAGTTGCTTTGCCACGAAGGCTTGTAAAAGTTCAAACGTTACAAACCATTTTGGGTGCTTTTGTAAAACTACGCCGAAGGAAAGTTTCAAGAAAGATATCAACGGGGTTTGTATTCCAGCGGAACAATGTCCCAAAGGTGAGTTCTTTAACTTTTCTGTTGAAAAAAATTAACCACGTGGTTAAAAAATTCTAAGAAACTAACATGATTAACAAAATTTAATTAACCACGTGGTTTAAAAAAAATCAATTAAGCTAATTTGGCTAATTGATTTTTTTTAAACCACGTGGTTAATTAAATTTTGTTATTCATGTGTTTTTTTAAACGTTTAACCACGTGGTTAAAAATCAAAAGTTCAATTTTTTCTCCTAACTAATGATTCAATTACTTATTTAACCACGTGGTTTATTAAGTTATATTTTAAAGAAAAATCAATTAAACTTCTTTTAAGTCACGTGGTTAAAAAATTAAAAATTAAAAAAATATTTTCTAACTTGTGGTTCAATTATTTATTTACCACGTGGTTTATTGAGTTTTTTTATTAATAAAAAAAAAATAATTTTATTTTTGTTAAGTCACGTGGTTAAAAAATTCAAACTGATTTATTTTATTTTTTTCAACCACGTGTCTTAAATAATTTTAATTTTTTTTTAACATAGTAATTTTTAAAATTTTATTTTAAAGAAGAATGAAAAGTCAATAAATTTCCTTAAAATAATAAAATAAACCACGTGGTTAAAATTATCTCTAAATGTCACTTAACGACAACTTCTTAAGTACATTTGAATTAAATTTTATTTTTTCAAACAGAGCCAATTTGTCCTGAGCCCGAATTCGAGTCATTCGATTTGTTCGGTCTTCGTTGCGGCGATTATTGTGACAAAGCAAGAAGATTGTGCAAAGCATATCCCGCTCCTGATTGCATTTGTCACGATGGCTATGCTCGAGATTACCGTTCAGACAAGTGTCGTCCATATTCATACGAAAATGGATGTTTCCCCGATGAGGATTGCGGCGAAAATGCTGGATGGCAAAATTATGTCTCGCGTTGTGATGAATATTGCGAAACTCCGAAAGATTGCATTAATATGGAGAAGGATAAAAGTTTTTCAGGATGTCGTTGTAACAAAGGATATGTAAGAGAAACAGCAGATCCAAATTCTCGTTGCATCAAAAAATGGCAATGCAAGAATCATAAAGGATAGATTGAAACGTTAAAAAGTATGCAATTGATATTGCATGAGTTGTTTTATGTTTAGGGTACGAACAAGTAAAATTTTTGTCAAGTGTCAATTTATTTCTTTTTTCTTCTTTAAATTTCTTTTAAAAATCAATTTAACAAAATAAAGTTAATAATTTAAATTTTTACGATTTTTACTAAAAAAAATTTTTAAGTAACAGCAAAAAAAATTATTGTTCTTCTATCAAAAAATTTTTTAACTGAAAAATATGTCAAACTGTCAAAAAAATTGAATTCAATAAATGTCAAAAAAAAATTAGTGTTGAGTTTAAAAAATATTTCAGTGTCAAGAAAAGTTTTTCGTTGTGAATTCGAAAAAATTTCAAACTGTAAGCAGTGCTTTCATGGTGAATTAAAAAAAATTTGAAAATGTAAGCAAAATTTTCATGGCGAAATCAAGAAATCTAAAAAACGTTAAAAAATATTTGTGGAAGACTCAAAAAAAAAAAAGATTTAAAACTGTCAAACGTGCTTTCGTGGTGGATTCATAAAAAATTTGAAAATGTAAGCAATGCTTTCAAGGCGAATAAAAATCCATCAAATTGATACAAAAAATCTTGTCTCATGTTTATTAAAAGGTACAAATATTCATAAATATGTCATAATACAATTTTCGAGTATTTTTGTCATTTTGAAATTTTTCCGATCATCTCGCCGACATCCATTCAATTCATCACGCCTTACGACTCTTCGCATGTCAAGGTATTCGGATCAAAGAGTTTATCTTCGCCGCATCCAATGAGACGTGGATGTCCTTCGACGCAAGTAATCAAACGATGTGGATCTCCGGGCGCTGGGAATCTCGGGAAAGGCCAGAAACGAGCAGCGGGCGAATTCGAGTCAACTTTCGTGGGACACTTGAATCCAACGACAGCTTCAGGATTGCACAATTCCAACAATTGATCGGGCCAGTTGCATCCGTGAATGCGATCGTCATAAACTAAGCCCTTGTCGCATGGCTGGGGAATTGGTTCGGCATATTCGCATTTCAAGTAACTCGTGGAACATTCGTTGCTATCGGGGTAAATGCCGAAAGCGAATTCGCATCCGGGGGCGTTGATGGGTTGTTGGGCATGAACGCGATTTCCACAATCGACAGCCCAGTTGTAGTTGCAGTGATTGTGAACGTTGCCTTTGCCGTCGAAAAGTAAGCCGTTTTCGCAGGTCTCGAGAGTGAGAGTTCCGTTCGTGCAAAGGAAGAATTGATCACAGTGCTCGGGATGACCGAAAGCTTGAATGGCATATGGATCGGGGCACGATGGTTCACCTAAAGCAGCTGCAGACACTGAAAAAAGAGAAAAAAATTAATTTCCTGTTAAACTTTTTTTTTTTTTTTTTGAACGAAACGTTTCCGAAAAATGTCACTCGTTACATTATTCATGCGCATTGTTTGAAATTTATTACCATTTCACTTTTATTTTTTTCTATCTCTCTAATAACATAATCCAGTCTGCAGATTAACATTGAATTTCAAATGACTCGGAATCAACAATTTTGTGTACGTTTTTCGAAATGAGACGAAATTTCTCTCGAACGTAGTGAGATATTCAACTGTCTGACGAACTATCAAGGAGATTTTTCACTCAACAAGCAACAATTTCGCTTTCATTCAACGAAATTTGCAATTATTTAATTAGACAGGAACATTTAAAACGATAAAAAAGGTGAGTGACCCTTGATTTTTTTATAAATAAATTAAAACTTAATTTATTTTAAAAACAAATTTTGAATTAAAGAAAAAATTAAAAAAAAAATACAAAAAAAAAAATTTAAAAAAAATTTAAATTTTAATTAAAAATTTAATTATTTGTTTGGTTCAAATTGAATTAAAATTAATTAAAAAATTTGAAATTAAAATTATAAAAAATTAAAAAAAAAAAATTTAAAAGTTTTATTAAAATGAGTTCAATTGCATAAAAAATATTAAAAAATTAATATTAATAAAAAAAAAATTCTAAAAATTATCAAATTTTGGGAAAAAAAATTTAAAAATCAGGTGAGTTCAACTACTTTAATTTTTTTTATTTTTAATTTTACGAAAATATTTTAAATATTTTAATTGTAAAATTTAATTGCTCATAAATAGCATACAAAAAAATTTTAATTTATAAAAAAAAAATTAAATGAAAAAAAAATTAACAAAAAAAATAAATTTCAAATTAATTTAAATAATTAATTAAATAATTAATAATGAAATTAATTTAATTAATTATTATTTTAATTATTTAAAAATTAATAAATTAAATGTAATTTTAAATAGAAAAATTAAAATTAATTTAATAAAAATATTTTTTAAAATTTTCGAAGAAATCTTTAAAAAAAAATCAAAATTTAAAACAAATATAGGTATTTAAAATTCATAAAAAAATTTACATTTCAAGACAAAAATTTATTTTATAATTCAAACAAAAAAAATATTATTAAAAAAATGTAAAAAATTATATAAAATTTAATGTATTAAATTAAAAAATTAATTAAAATCCAGAAAAAAAAAATCATCCCTCCCAACTGTTTCTCGCTATTGATCAAAACAAGTTATCGACAACGATGAAGTAATAAACATACAAAGTAATTGTAAGTAAACAAAACAGACGATGACACACGTGCTTCAAGAGATGATTTTTTTTATCTCATTACATCACACCGTAAGTAATTTCTCCATTCAGTTTTTTTCTTTTATGTAAATCAATTTGTTTTATTATTTAATGACCATCTTCGTAACGATTGTAATTACGAACATTAATCAAACATTTCTGGTGCCTTATGAAATTATTTTTTTTATCGAAACCGGTGTGACAGATTTCAACCAATTTTATCAACTAAAAAAGTCGACAGAGTTCGAAAGCAGCACAAAATTAATCGTTTTTTCAAGGTCGCTCACTATCACTTTTAACAGTTTTTTTTTTAAATTTTTTATGTTTCGTTCTTGTGTCAATCATTCAAAAAAAAAAAAAAAAAATAAAATTGCAAAATTATTTCATGTACTTAATGATTGAGTCATTTTCAACATTTTTAGTTGCATTAGAGCATGAAAAAATGCGATAAATATTTTTTTTCGTGCCTTTTGGATTGACTGCTTGAAAAAGACCAAAGAGTCGTGCACACGAGAAAGTGCAATAACCACAAAGAATATTACGTAAGAGCCATTTGTGCGGTCTAGCAACGAGTTACTTGACTTGTTATGATATCGATGTTAAAAATTCGAAATTATTTACAACACGCCTTTGTACAAAAAAAATCGTATATGGCGCAATTGGACCATTTTTTCATGCAAATTAGCGTATTATTGGCTTGTCAAGTAACTAGAATAATGCGCGATTTATGTCTAAACGAGTTTCCATTCACTTTTGTTTCGACAATTTTAATCCTTACCGCAGGAGACAGCAACGCCGAGTAACAATACGACAGAAACAACTCTTGCCATGATTAATTAATTATTTAAATATTTACAACTATTCGAAAAAAAAAGAAAAATTTATTTTTTTTATTTTATTTCTCGTTTCAGAGGGTACCGATCACTTTGACAACTTTTCTGGTACTGACTTAAAAGTTACAAAGTTGAAACGTTAGCGACGACGTGTTCATGCCAACACGAATGAATGGTGAGAGGGAGAAAAGTTTTTCGCTGGAGGGGATGTAAAAGCTTTTTTGATGTTGGAGGAGCTTTTTGTGGTAGTTTTTAATGGTTTGAATTTATAAAAGACGTTGATTTGATCATAAATTTTTATTATTTAACTTTTTTTTAGAAGTTTTTAATGATTTTTTCTCATTTCAGGTTCTTTCTTTCTATGATGTTCTGGTCTTTGTTTACAAAATGAAGAATCAAATGTTGCCGGATTATCTGTCAAGAAACCTGAAATATGTGAGAGACGTTTAACCATATTTACTGAGAAGCGGAAACGAACTGAGGTTGCCCCTAATGAGATCAGTATTCGCACAGAATTGTTTATTTTACAAAGGAGTAAATTTGTTGAATGACATGATGCGTTACGGATTCAATATCGACGTGAACTATGTGAATTTCAAAAAAACCCCGTACCAATTCGTGAAAAAGCAAACATAATTCAATTGACTTAACCAATCCCTTTCCGTGTTTTGTCCACAGAGGAGGACATTTCAAAATTTGGAAAAACTAATTTTTCAATAACTTTAAGTTCAGCTATTAAAATAATTCAAGTTGTACTTGAAAGCCAAGGGTTCAAGCTTTTCAACAAAAAATATTTATGAACTTTGGTCTTTGTAATTTAAGAGAAATTTCAAAACGCGCAAAAAATCGAAAAAATTTTGGCCACGGAAAGGGATACAAAAAATCACAAGAAAGTAACCAAGGCTTAATAATATATCCCATGCCAAAAATCTCCCTCTTTTCATCATTGAATTGACTCATCTGATCCAAAAATCATCAACATCATATTTGAAGCCAACTTTAACATCATTTTAATCATGAAAGTCTGAATTAGCATCTATAGCTTGAGAAGAACTTCCTTCTGAATTATCCTTAACTGATTCTCAAAACTTGAGTCATTTGTTTCAATGCATCAGATCCAATTTTGCCCAATAATACATTTAGTTCAACGAAATGAACTAAAGTGAAACTCAATATTCATTCCTGATGATTCAAAATGGTTTAAAAGTCAATTTTACAATATACCAGACGTTCCCCTTAAAAAAGCCTTTACTTTACTCATGAAAAGTTTTGAAGCTATACGATTGTAACTCACCTCATATGAAGCTTATAACCCATTTTTAACAAAATATTGGTAAAACTTTGATAATTTTATAATTAAAACAAGTAAAACACAAAAGATACTTTTTTGAAATTTTTTTATTAGAAAATAAATGAAGTATCGAGTAACTCATAAATGTTAACACACAGTTATAGAATTAAAGTAAATAGTGAAAATATTTGAAAATAATTTAGAGGTCTTACAGTCGATAGATAGAGTGAGAATGAAGAAGTGAAATGAAATTTAAAGTAACAGATTTAAAAAGAATTCAGATAGACAGTGAAGGATTTAAATATCAAGCCAAAAAGTTTGGAGCTTTAAAATAAATCCACCAATTGTGATAGTTAAAAAAAGATGAAAGAGATAGAATAGAGTTAGAATAAAAAGGAAATGAAAAAAAGTGATAGTGAGTTTAGGATAGAAGATAGATAGAATAGATGAAGAAAGCTGTAGAATAAAAGAAAATAGAAAGAAGGTTGGAAAATAGTTAGGGATACAAATACTAATTGGATAGTAAGAGGAGATAAATAGATGGAAGTAAGTTAAGAATAGGTTCAAGTTTAGATTGGAGAAAGGTTTGAGAAACAAAGATTTCTAAAAGAATTTAGAAAAAAAAGATTCAAAAAGAAAGATTTGATAAAATAAAGTTTCAAATGTAACAAAAAGAATTTTTCTACAACAAACAAAAATTATTTTAAAACAATAGTTAAAATTAAATTAAGTTCCTTAAAATCTAAAAGGATAGACAAGTCAAAGAATATCTAAAAGAAAAGTCTTCCAAAGCCCCTAAGGCAAGAAAATGAAAGCTGATAGCTTTTAAGACTTTAAAAAAATTGAAAAAATAGGAGAAAACTAAAATAAATTGAAATATTTTATATTTACAAAAGGCGACAATTGCATTTAATTGTCTTAAAAAGCTTTTAAAGAAAGATTAAGACAAAGATCTTAGAAAAGAACTTAGAATAGAAAGACTTAGAAAGGCTTAATAGAATCTTAATTGTAAAATTTACTTTCTTAATTCTACATTAAAGAATACAGGATAAGAAATGGAAATTTAGTAAGAAATAGAGTCTACAAAGTCATAGCTCGATAGAAATCTAAGAAAGAAAGATTTTTGACTAAAATAATCATTGGTTCACAGCCAGTTTTTGAACATTTTTTCGAGCTTTCACTATTTCTACAAAAAATTTTTTACCACTTCACCAAAATTAATTAAAGCCTTATTAAAACACGATATCTAATAATTATTCGTTTGTTACATTTGAAAGAAGAGGATAAGAAGGATTTAGAAGACAAAAAAAGGGACAGACAAAGTCAGTCAGAGGTACGTCACTTTCTGACCAAGTAACAATTGAAAAGATAACTTCCGCAGTTTTACCATCGAGTACCCGTAACTCCACGGAAGCATCTTATGAATTGCTACTTTTGCGTCGAAAGTGAGACGTTTGTCTCCTGTTTGGAAAAAAAATATAGGATTTGGAAAATTTTTTTTTGAAAGTAGAAAAGGGAAAGAGAGAGGAGAGAAGAAACTCATTAACTTAACCACTTTGATCCAAAAGCCGTTCAACCATTCACCAAAGTTGGCCATTAACGAGTTAAGTAAGAAGCGTGAAATTTGAGTTAAATTGATAGATTTGACATAAAATGGATAGTAAGTAGAAAGCAAGTTGAAAAAGAAAGAAAGAGTGAGTGAGTGAGAGAAAAGTGAAAGCAACCGTAAGACCATACAGTGAAAAAAAAAAAGAAGAAAGAGAGAAAGAAAGAATAGACAGTTAATTTAGTGATTTTAGCGTGAAAAACACTACAAATTAATTATTATCATAAAATATTACAATTTAAGTGACAGTCTTTAGGAAGCATATGAAATTTCATATTCGTTGATTTTTTTTCGTTTTCTTGTAAATTTTATGAGTGCGAGAAGAAAAGTGCGGAAAGGTGTGTTGACTTTTGAGTTGATTCGAGTTTTTCGAGTATTTTTATATGTATATGTATAAATGCTATAAAAATGTTCAAAGGGGGATTAAATTAGTTTGTTTTGTGTGTAATGTGTGTTTGTTTGTTTTTGTTATACGTCGTGAAATGTTCACTTCCGTTTCTTTTGTTTCTTGTCGGTGTCGTACCAGTCCTCACTGAAAAAGTAAAATTTTATTTAATACTTCTCTTTTTTTTTGCTGCAAAAAGGATAAATTACCATCCAGGAACATTTTCAGGGGCATCACACATCTTGGTTTCCTCGTTGTAAACTTCGCCAGCCATGCAACCCAAGTCACGTGCTTCAACGCCGTTCAAGCAAACGTAGAATCGTTGGCAGTCAGTAGGATGGGGGAATTTGGGATGTTGATCTGTTTGTCCATTGTCATCGACAACAGCGCCATTAGGGCATTGGAAACCGCTAGTTTCCTTTTTCTTGCCACATCCAGTACGACCAGCAGCGTCAGGCCACACGCAAGTGCCCGTGTACTCGTCAAAGTGTAATCCAGCAGTGCATGGCAATTCGGTAAACTCACCGTCGATGCAGTTATAGAAGACGTTGCAAATTGTGGGATCAGGATGAGCGAAGAATCCGTTTTTACGTGGGCAGTTATCGTTTCCCTTTGGGGGTTCTATTGAAATTTTTTTTTAATTAAAAATTTTATTTTTTTAGAAAAGATTCGAAACTCACGTAATTCAACTCTGTTTCCACAGTCAACATTGAAGGGTTGATCGCACTTGTTAATTTTACGGATCAAGGGATCGAATACCAAACCATCGGGGCACAATTTGACCTTAGCTTCGCCATCTACGCATTCGTAGTATTTGTCGCATTGGACGGGATCCTCATATTGACCATCCTTATCGGGACATTTGAAGTTTTGGGCATCTGTAAGTACAAAACAAGAATTTTTTTTAGTTAAGTGTCATTGAGTAACTTTCACTTTTATGTTTTTTTCGGTATTACGTAAGACCCATTCCAGACGACGAAGATAAGAATCAAAGGAACACTTGAATGAGCAATACATATTGAAAAAAAAAGCAAAATGGACTCACCGCACAATTTCATGCACATTTGCACGCTAAATTGACCTACTTTTTTAATATGCCTATATGCATTATAAGTGCTCTTGTAATGACCAAAACCAGTTTTTTAAATTATTATTATTCATAAAATAATGTAAGTAAAATAATTGAATTGAATTGCAGGGTAATTGGTAATAATACAATGAATATCTAATTTTTTTTTAGGTAGAAGCAAAATTTGACGAATTTTAACTCGAATGAAGAAAATGCTGGATAAAGAAACGAAAATTATATTTTACAAATCACTTATTTAACCTCATATTGATTACTGTAGTACGATAATGATGCTAATGAATGACGAAGACATGAAAGCGATTCAAAAGATCTTTAGGCTTTTAAGCCCCAAGATTCGTATAATTATTAGCATTTTTTGAATTTGTAACGGATTTTTTTTGAAATTTCTCATTAATTTCATAAAAAAATTAAGTAAAATATTGAATTGAATTGCTAATTGGAACAATGAATATCTAATTTTTTTTTCAAGAAGCAATTTGACGAATTTTAATAGAATGAAGAAAATGCTTAAAGAAACGAAAATTTATTTTAAAAATCACTTTTTAAAATATTGAAATTAGTAGTACGATAATGATGCTAATGAATGACGAAGACATGAAAGCGATTCAAAAGATCTTTAGGCTTTTAAGCCTCAAGATTCGTATAGAGCTAATTTCTTCAGTATAAGTTCTCAAATTATTTCAATTAATTCAAACCAAGCAAAATTAACGAAATATCGACAAGGCTTTGGGAACCATTCTCTTCAGAGATTTTTTTTGAATCATTTTAGGCCATTCTAAAGTTTTAATCTAAAAAATCCACAATTGGGAGTTTCGCGATATTACCTTGTCATATCTATCTGATCAAAAATACCACAAATTCTAGTTTTTCTCACAATCCATACAGGAATTGTTGAAATTCGTTGCGATTTCTCACACAAATTCCGCAACTTCCTATCATTCCGCTCGTCAAACATTTCAAAAAAAATCCATAAAATTTACATATTCGAACAAAAATCTCCCATAAATGGTGTCAATACGCAAAGAATTGCGTTACAGATCGAGCTCCCAAGGCCACATCATGTCACAAATTACAACAAAATTATCTTAATACTTTATTAAGACGCAAATGAACGTTCTCGCTCGCAATTATTTTATTTTATTTTTACAAAAGAGACATATTTACATGTTTCTTGCTTCCTACTCCGCCTAATATGCACGTTGTCTAATTTAAAGTGAGCAACTATCAATTATACGACATTATAAGACAAAATTACTGAGCCATATCCACTTTTGCAGTCGCAACATTGCGTTATGTCGTATATTGACATATGTTTCGTGAATGCGAAAAACATGAATTCGTTTCAAATCATATTTTTTATGGTAGCTCGCGTGGAGAGTGGTCAAACCACTTTCTAAAATGTAAAACTGGACAAAAATGTTCGTTTATTTGCATATGAAATAATTTGTCCGTGCCTTTGTTTGTTCATGCTGCGATCGGAAATCTATTGTTTGGCAGTTTTTTTGACAAACCGAAAGAGAAACCGAAAGTGATGTAAAATTTTGTGAACAAAAGAGCTGAATGTAGGTGACGAACCTCGCAATAAATCGAAAAAGTGACTCCTATGGTCACGATTTTTTTTTTTTTTTTTTTGTAATAAAAGAAAAATTTCTTTAGTATTTAAAAAATTGGCTCAAATAGATAAAATCGAACAAAAAATTTTTTATGAGCTTTTTTGATAACTTTAAAAAACTTTTATGAAGAATTTATTTCTTTAATAGAACTTAAACTTCAGGACCTAAAGGATGAAAATTTTTCTATAAAAAGTATAAATTTTAATCCTGAAACTCTGGAAGTTTCTAAATAATCTAAACCAATTAAAAAAATTGATAAAAAATCATCAAATTTTACCTCAATGAAAAATCTTTCATCATCTAACGCTCCTTGTCACTTGGCTGTCGCACAAAAATTTCACTTTCATTCTCCATTTGCTTTTGCTTTTCATTTCACTTTTATATTTACAACAAATTAATTTATTTTAAAAAATTATTTTTCCGAAGCAATTTTTGCTTCTTGCCACTTGAATGGTTGAAACTCAACTAACTGCTCCGTTCGCATGTTTTTGTACAAAAGACTATGGTAACAAATTAACTGAATATATTGCATCGTTTGGTGTATATACGAGTCGTCGTCGCTCACTTTCATACAACAAATCGATCGTACCTGTAACATGTTTGTTTTTTTTTACCAACAAGACAGGCATAAATTTCGTTAATGTTGCTCAAAAATTAAAAAGGTAAAGAAATTAAAACAACTTTTTATTATATTAACAGGCCTTGCGGGCAGCTTTGATTCAACATTTATTATTACGTAACTTTGCTCTCGAAAGGCAAACAAATCTCGTCACTTTGTCACATTCGCTAAGAAGTGAGTCTTCTCACGTTGAAATTTTATCTTTTTTTCTTTTGTATTCAAATTTCCATGTCTGTGGCATTAAAGAGTTAATTAAAATTTTTTTACATGATGAAAGAAAAGAGCAGTGTAAAAACAACAACAACCTCAATTTGCATTAATTATTCATAAAACAAGACGATTCAATGTCATATTTGCCGTTTTCTAAAGAAATGATAGATGTATACGATGCATCCGAACACCTACCTTCTATTCAATATTTGACATAGAAAAAAAAGCAAAAGTTGAATATTTATATAGCTGGTGTTTAGCTAACACACTTTTTGTTTGATATTTCATATTGCACACACGCACGGAGCGGATGATCAATACATAAATTAAATTTTTACTTTTCGAAGAGGAGGTTGATTGCGTAATAACGTTGTGTTGTTGGACCGTTATGTAGCGCAGACGATCAATTAATATACATCAACATTTATAGTTAAGAAGACTTTTGACACAATTAGGCGATTTTTTACGTTGAAGTGTTAAAGAGGTGTTATAAAAGGTTAATTTTGAACTCTTGAAACAATTTTTATCGAAATTTTTAGTTGAAAATTTGAAATTTCTGAATTTTTAGAACTCATTAAACGTTCTTGAATTGTTTTTTTGTAAAAAAAAAACTCTAAATTTTTTGATTTTTTTTTTAAGTATGAACTTAAGGCAAACTTAAGAATCTTAAGTCAAATAATTTTCATCAATTTAAAAAAATCATAAGATTTTGTATTAAAATTTGTTCATTTTTTAACAATTAATGAATATTTTTTAAAAATAATGAGAATTTCTTTAAAAAACATTTTAATACAAAATTTTATGATTCATGAAAGATATTTGACTTAAGACCCTTACGTTAAAATGTTCAACTTAACGAAAAAAGTGAAACTTTGTATTTCACAAATTTATAACCTCAAAAATCTTCTTAGTGAGAAAAACACTAAAACTATAAAAAAATCGATGATGATCATTTGACATCCCTTTTAAGGAAGTGCGAAGGTTGAAAAACAAACCATTTAGATATCCAAAATCATCCAAAATATTTAAAACAAAAAAATTTGAAACCTACCCAAAAAATGTTTGAAATTTTGCTTTAAGACTTCAATGAGGGGGTAGTGAAAACTTGGCTTTAAAAACTCATAAAAAAACTTTCTATTGTTCAATTTTTCTATTACTCAACTTTGCCACGAGTTACTTTGTTAGAATGGATCACGTCAAAAACCTCATCAAATCAGGGTTAATTGCAGTCTGAACCTTGTTGTAAATTTTCTACCGAGTAAATTGTGGTCAAATGTCAACCAATATTATGCAACGAACCGCAACATAATGGAGTTGTTTTGACCGCTTTCATCATTTTGTTAAATTGCTTTATTTGATTTTTTTTTTCTTATTTTGTGCTAAATAATTTTTTTCTTGCTAATTTAAATGAAAAATGTTTTTTTAAAAACACATGAGAAACGTAATTTTCTAGTTTTTTACTAGATCAAAAGATTACATTGAAAGATTTTTTGATGACCTGATTTGCATTCAAATTATGTTTTGTCATATTCGACGTTGATGTAAAACATGTTTAGTTTTTTTTTCAACTAAATTTTATTTATTTCTATTCTGAAAATGTTTCATTTTTTATGGAGCAGTAATTCAACATTATTTTTTCGTTCGTGTTTTTTTTCTAAAGGCTTTATGCAAATTGTAACATTACTCGTAGAAAAAAAATAATTAAGCGAATATTGAATATTGCTAGTTACTAAATTGAAATGGTGATTAATATCGCATTAAAAATGATTTTTTTTTTCGCTTGCATAGAAGGTCAACTTCATGCTGTGTTTGCGGTTCGGTAGCTAATTATTAGCTTGGAGCTTAAAATCACGAACGAAAGTCTCTATGCTTCGACTTTTATTTTTTAATCTTAACTGTAAAAAGCTATTAATTGAATCGACGTTATGACTGAATATAAAAATCACAAAGACAACCTTCGGAAAAATAATCATTAATCAAGCGTTTAAGCACCTCTTTTAGCGCATAGCGATTTAGATCGATTCAATGCAGGTTCATAGGGGCGTTAAGAGTTTCTTTTTTAGGCAGATAATGCTTTAAAGTCTTTGAAACCCACATTACGACACTGCATTGTTGATGCAAACGAATAGCAAATGACCAAAAACAACAGCAGGAAATGATCTTTGTCTTTGTCAATAGTATTATTAAAAGAAGTCCATTAAAGAAAAGGATGGAACAACTAACAAAAATGTTTTACGTTCGGATTTTTTTGTGTTAGACGAATTTGTCTAAATTGAAATTTTACAAAATCTAGCGAATTTATGGACTTTAAAAGGTAAAATTTAGACTACTTCATTTAGAATCTTTCATTTAAAATTTGGAATTCACTCGTTAAGAAAAAAAAAGTTGGAGTTAAAAAGAAAATTCTTTTAGTTGAGTCCTTAAAAGGCATTTTACATTCTCTGAAATCAACAAGTCAGCTAATTAAGACAATATTAAGATCTAAGCTAATAAAATCTAACTTCTTGACGATCCAAATGTAAGATCTGTGGTCATCGCCTATATATATGGAGTCATGTGAGGCCGAGAAAGAGTTTAAGTTAGTTACGGTACATTCGAAAGGGTACATTGAATATGCTTTAAACTTGGCAAGTTTTCCTTTGTTATAAATTGAGTTCATCAGATCCTGTTCGATGTGAGATTCGTCTATCGATATTCTACAAATCTGTTTATCCATAAAGTTTTTTTCAATATTTCCATGTGATTTTTAATGCATAGTCTTCTATATAACTTTTCATGGAAGAATACATTCACTTGGGTATTCGTCATTTTATTTTGAAATTCTTCCTCAAAGTTTCGATTAATTCATCTCCAAATAAAATTAGTATCTTATATGATGCCATTAATTGGTAGGAGTCTCACGAAAACTGACAATTTGAACCGTTTTAAGTTACAAAATCTTTTTATCGCTTCTTATTGGCCAAAATTCCTTCTATGTCAAACATAAATGCCACCCATGAAACATGAAACAAATTTCCTCATTGCACCAACTTAAAACTTGCGAAACAAATCCATTAACCAAACTCAAACCTAATCTCCCGTGAATTGTCAGGCCGTATATAAACTCAAAATTACATAAAAACCGTCAAGTTTTTTTTTTTTTTTTTGAAACAAAAAAAAAGTAAAAGCCACACATTACGCTACCAAATGACGTGCATTCTGAAGGACACGTAAGAACATAAAAATTTTTACGAAGCCGGTTTTAAAAGCCGGTTATCGTAAAACTGACTTAAAAACACAACAAATTGTGCGTTATAGGGTTCGATTAAAAGTGCTTTCGTGGCAAATCAAATTTGCATAAATAACTTCTATTAGAATGTTGTTTGATTTGCATAAATTGTTACATTTTTAGTCCTTGAAAGTTTTTAAGATTTTTTTTTTATTTTTGTTTAAATAAAGGGCAATATACTTTTTGACAGTTCTTGATAAATTGTGATGTGCAAGAATTTTTTCTTTGTTCATTTTTTTTTTCGTGGGCACTTAATATGCAGCTAACATTTTTTGCCAAATCCATTCTGTTCACGTATCATTGACTCTTGAATAACTGTGATTTCTTTTAAAAATTCAAAAATTTCAACTTGAGGTAATTCAAGCATGACTTCTAACAACATAAAATAAGTGTTAAACCACTATAAACCTTAATACCACTTAAATTGCTTGAAAAATACTTTAAAAATTAAAAAGCATAAAATATGGCCTCATAAAGTACTCATAAAATGAAAGTGCAAGTATAAATTTGATACATTCAAGGTTCGTTAATCTTGTCAAAAAATTTGAGACAATTTCCTGCCACAGGGTCAATAACTACTCTAAATACATGTAAAAAAACGTAATATTATATCATCGATCGATGTTTTATCACATACACGATTTTTTAATGATTATGCAAAAGACGACGACGACTACATAATAGTAGTAAATTTCACTTTCGATATTTCTGGTTACCACAAGTTGATACTTTTTGGAAACGTGTATGAAAGAAAGACTTAAACACACCCATGTAACGTGAGATAAATGATATTTTCAATACTTACTTCCTGTGATTATTACAGCTGCCAATACTAAACTCGTTGATAGATATCTCATTTTTGTTGTTTTTTTGTAACTAACTAAATATCACTATCCTAAGGTAAGAATTAAATCTACTTAATTTTTTTTTTATTTATTTTAGTATTTCGCAACACGTCTCGACTCTACGATGGATGAAATGGCACTCCGAAAGTTTAACAATGAACCAGTAATCATAAATGAAAATTATCGAGCTTTCGTTGTACAGTAACAAATGTGTATCTAGAAGAGACTACGTACCCCTTCCCCAACTCCTTTCCATTTGAAATGCGATTCATTTCTCTTTTTTTTCTGCTGCGGTCGCTGCTTCGCTGTATATGAGACTTGACTTGAGCTGCTCAGGGGAAAAAGTGGTATCAATTTTGGTGTGATATAATATACTTCTTCGATTGTTGTTGTTGTTGTTTTGCTTGAAAATTATGTTTTTGTCAAGGTATTCTTTTATTTTTTGTGAAAGAAGAATTCGAACGAGTTGCTTTTAGAACGGAGGATAACGTTCAAGAATGCTGAACCAGTTTGAAACTTGATTGATGAGTGGATGACCATCGTGCGAATAATTTTTTTTTTTTGGGAATTTTTCCATTGCTGACACCTTTCTCCTTCGCATAGATCAATGTGATCGGCTTACATTTTTTTTTGAGACTTGATGAAATTAGAGCGCGCGGTTAGCTGATCAGGCAGAAGGAAGTGATGAGAAGTGACACGATTAACGGCATCATTTGTATTTTGTTAGGTGTTAAACGATTCATGGAGCTGTGGTTTTGTGAGAAAATTGACCAATTTTTTATTTTGAGGTTAGGAATGAGGAGTATGGAATTGTGAAATTTTTATTTATAATGCAAAAACTAATCAAAAGGGGTTTGAAGTAACTTTTAAGTCTAAAATAGTTGAAATTTGGTCAAATAGAACATTTCTGTTAAGATTTTATCCATTTGGAGTAAAATTTGACAAAAATTGCTTTGGCAGAGTATTCATAAAAAAATGATGGTTTTCATGAAAAAAAAAAAATTAAATAAAAGGAATTTTTTTTTAGTTTCAATTTTTTTGAATTTTGATTTAAAAAATGATTGAAATATGTTATAATAAAAGTTTTTTCCGAAAATTTGCCATAAAATAAAATTCATGAAAAAATTTTGGCCAATTTTTTCAAAAAATTATCATTCGGCTTTCAAACTTTTTTTATTTAAAGACAAAAGACTTTACATTCCTATTTCTTTTGGGGATTTTGATTTTTTATAAAAAATAGATTTAAACAATCCACCAAATTTATGCAAATCATCTTTCGACTAAATACATCTAAAAAGCGTGTCAGTATAACGCCAATCAATAACCTACTCAAAAAAAAACTTGTTTTAATTTAAAAACCACATAATTACTACCCAAAAAAGCGACCAAGGCTTTACATTAACTGCAGGCTGCACTTAAAAGTAGTTATTTACAGAAGAGTTCTCAATAAACATTTTTTTTTAACATGTTGCCCTTTGGGGAATCGGGAGACGAAGGAGGAGGTGAAAGAGAGACAACGCCGCGTTACACAATTATTGTCTACAAAACGTTCGTTTGTTTGTGTTTTTCTGGTCAGAGTCAAGAGTATTATGCAAGAGAATTATGTTATAAAAACCAGATATTTTCACCTAAAAATGGTTCACGTAATTTTTGTTTTGAGTTCGTTAATTTTTTGAGACAGACTTGACTTGGCTGATGACATTTTCGAAAGATCTTTCACTGATAATTAATTAATAATTGCGAGTAAATATTTACTTTCAGTTTTAAGTGAATAAATTTCGGTTTTTTTTAATTATTTAGGCCGCTCCAAATTTTTTTCTATGTTTTGTCCCCTGCCCCATTTCAAAAGCCGAAAATCCAATGAGGCAAAATAAAAAAAAAGTTAAAAATTTCATCAAAATTGACCGTTTTTTGGTCCTTTTCCTTACTTTTTCAAGGAATTTTAATAATTTTTTAAAAATATTGTTAACTTTTAAAATTTTTTGTGTTGAAAATCGAGATTAGGTATACATGAATTTTCTTGTCTAAAAACATTTCCTAAAAATTATTTTTCAAAAATTTTTGACGGTTATTTTTATGAAATTTTTTTGTTAAAATTTTTAACTTGAAATACTTTCAAGATCAATTTTAAATCATCAAATCTCAATGTAAATACCATAAAAACATCTAAAATATTTAAAATTTGTCAAAATTTTGGGATTTTGTATGAAACAGTATTTCAAAACTTTTTTTTTTATTTTGCCCCCCCCCCCCCCCATTTTGAAAAAAATGTTTTGGGACAAAAACATAAAAAAAAAAAAAATTTGGAGCGGCCTAACGCGTTTTGACGAAAAAAAATGGCTGATGGGTCGAAGAAACATGTATGGCTGTTATGAGGAGTACGAAATTGAAAAATATTTTGATCTTAATGGAAATCTTTCATAATTATAAAAAATTATTAATATGTTAAAAGGACATCAATTAAAATCTAAAGATGACACGTTGAGTAATGAGGTGTACGAAAATGTGAAATGAGGAGTATTAAAATGTAAAAATTTAGTATTTTTCATTCAAAAGTCACTCTGAATGATGAAAAATAACTCATTAGTTTTTTAGGCCAAATAGCGATTGAATATTTAAACTTTAAAGCTCATGAGGAGTATAAAAATGAGATATTTGCGATTATGCGATCCAAATACTATTTTATCGAATTTTTCGTTGACTATTCAATATTTAGTACTTCAAAATTACTTTTATTTCATCGTGTTTAATCAACTATTTATCCATAAGCTTATTTATTTATTTATTTAGTTTCTCTCGATTAAATTGGTTGAAAGCATCTTAATTCAAAGTTTTTCTCACTGGACGAACGGATTCAATCCGTGATTACCACAAGTGTCATTTTTTGCCGGTTGTCAAAAATGTACTTATGGAATTCATTTCACTGGCTGAAAACTTAAGGACGGCTCCGATGGCATTCAACATATGTTTCCTACTATCCGGATCACGCGACACCAAATAACTCACAATGACATTTTTCAAGTATTCCAAGTTGGCACCTTCTCTCGAATGGTATCGCTTGAGACGATCAACTTCATCTTCGAGCGTACTAATTTTATCGTGCAATTCTTGCTGCGAGGTAACTTTATCGTGCAAAGCTTGGCGCAAACTTGTTTCCGCCGCGTTTTTGGCTTTGCGTAAATTCGTGATTTCAACATCTTTTCTCGCAAGTTCATGGGCGTAATGTAACATATTGGGTCCGTTATTGCCTCGTTGTTGATTTTGCTGCTGGAATTTCGAGGAATTTAGGATATTGCTTAGTTGTGATGCGGGAGAATCGTTGTCGGAGTTGCCTTCGTCTTGGATCGTGCTCATCATTTGAGGATTTCCAGGTATGAAAATTTCAAATGAAGTTTTGAGGGTTTTGATTTCTTTGTCTTTTTCTTCGAGAAGGGAGATGGAACGCTCCCGTTGTTTTTGTAACTCGTTCTCGAGTTGAGAGACTTTTGAACGGTACTCTGACTCTAACATGCCGAGAGTTTCTTTCCATTTTTTCTTCTCTTGCATCAAAGTTTGGTTGAATTCAACTTGCTTTTTACTTAATTCCGTTTCATGTTCCTCGATATTTCGATTTAGGACCTTAACCTTTTCCTGTAACGTTCGAATATGAACTTTTTGCTCATCCAAGGAGAATTTTATCGTGTCGTTTTCTTCTACAAGTGCCACAAAATCAACTTTAAGTTTGTTATATTCAGCCAAGGGAACTGTCGTATCGTCGTCATCATGTGAGTTTTGATGGGTAAGCACAAAAATTTTATTTAAATCGATCGGGTTTTCAGCGCGGGCATTTTCAATTACGAGTTTTTTCTTCAGCTGAATAATTTGGTCCAATAATTTGTGGATGTCGTTCGTTGAGTCATCAAATTTCGCCTGTTCCTCCACTTTTGAGACATTTAATCGCGCCAATTTGTCTTTTAACTTTGCAATACTTAGTTGGTCTTGTTGGCGGTGTCTCACGTAAGAGCATGAAAGTTCAGATAATCTCGCTTCTAAGCTGGCTACACGTTCCTCGTGATGTGTTGCAAGCTTTCGATTTGTTTCCTCGGCGAGTAACGCTCGTTTCTGCTCATTTTGAATCGCGACGGCATGTTGTTGCTTCAACAGCGCCATCTCATCTTGCAATTTTTGGAACATCACAGTCGAATCTTCGCTAAAACCACTTCGATGGTTCTCGTATTCGCGAATTACGTTTCTCGCTTCTTCGAGTTCTTGTCGCAAATGACGCAAATCTTCGGTGCCTTGATCCCCGAATTGAGATTTGAGGTCATTTAATTGCATTTCAAGTGATTCCTTTAAATGTCTCTCGTCGGTGAGCAATTTTTGGAGTTCTCGAATGTGTGCCATGTGATCCCGCGTTTCAACGTCACGTTCATGCTTTTCAACGATCAATTTCGATTTTAGCGCTTCCACGTCAGAATTTGAGCGATTTCCCGCTTGTTTGACCTTTTCTTGCAAATCTAAGATGACTTTGTCTTTAATGGCGATTTCTTGTCGCAATTGCTTTTTATCGTTCTGGAATGAGGCTTCTTGACGACTTTTTTCCGCGGAAAGTGTCGCCAAGCTGTTCATAAGTGTCGCCAGTTGTTCCTGAAAATCTGAATTTGTTGGTTCCTCGGTTTTGTTATTTTCGTCATCTTTTGTGGGTTCGCGACTCGGAGAGGCTTGGACATTTTTGACAGCAGCAAGACTCGATTCGAGCGCTTCTTTTTCCTTGAGAAGTCCCTTGTAAGCAGTTACGACATCTGAAAATCGAGGAAATCGATAACTTGAAAAAAATCAAAACAAAGTTCAAGAAGTCATGTCTTACCTTTTAATCGGGTCTCGTAACGTTGTAATTGGGCTTTTTGGTTGTTCACGAGAGCCTCCAAATCTCGTATAGACTTCTCTTTCTCCATTTTTCGATTGCGGTAGGTCTCGAGGGAATTAATTTAATTTAAAAATTAATTCGTCGTGGCTCAATAGTTGGATTGTTTCATTTTCACACTGTTCAATAGAATTACTTTTTGATACTCCTCATTTTATTTTTTGAATTTCATGAGTCGGTTGAAAGTGATTTAAAAAATAAGGCGTCGTTCATTAATGATGTCAATTTTTATTTGATAAGAATTTTTTTTACTCTAACTTGAACTTTCGATAAAATATCTAATTTTGAAAACTTTTCTGAGTTAAAATTTTATTTATGTACAGTAACGATCACAGGTTTTTTGCAAAAACTTTTTTTAATACAAAACCCTTAAAATGTGTCTCCTATGAAAAGTCAAAAGAAGACGTCTATGTTAAAAGAATTTTTTTTTTAATTTCAATTTTTTTGAAGATTTGAGTTATAAAATGATTAAAAATGATGAATTAGAGCCCTCTGACAAATTTTTATCCATTTGGAGCAAGATTTGACAAAAATTGCTTTGACACAGTTTTTGACATAGTTTTTGACACAGTTTTTTTCTTGATTTAGTTTTCAAAACAAAACTATGTCAAAGGAAAAAATTTTTTCAGTTTCAATTTTTTAGCAGTTTTGAGTTATAAAATGATTAAAAATGATAAATTAGAGCCCTCTGACAAATTTTTATCCATTTGGAGCAAGATTTGACAAAAATTGCTTTGACACAGTTTTGACATAGTTTTTGACACAAGAAATTTGGGGGTTTTCAATATTTTTCAATTTTTTGAAAACTTTTTTGATGGATTATGATTCAAAATTGATTTAGTCAATTTCAGGTTTTTTGACAAAAAACTTTTTTGGCATCGCAATTTGTCAGTCATAAAAATCCAAAAGAAGAAAAAATTTTTTTCAATTTTTACGGTGTCTCGCATCATTTCAATTTTTTGGCAGTTTTGAGTTATAAAATGGCAGTTTTGAGTTATAAAATTAAAAATGATAAATTAGAGCCCTCTGACAAATTTTTATCCATTTGACAAATTTTTATCCATTTGGAGCAAGATTTGACAAAAATTGCTTTGACACAGTTTTTGACACAGTTTTTGACACAGTTTTGCTCTTGATTTAGTTTTCAAAACAAAACTATGTCAAAGAAAAAAATTTTTTTCAGTTTCAATTTTTTGGCAGTTTTGAGTTATAAAATGATTGAAAATGATAAATTAGAGCCCTCTGACAAATTTTTATCCATTTGGAGCAAGATTTGACAAAAATTGCTTTGACACAGTTTTTGACATAGTTTTTCTCTTGATTTAGTTTTCAAATCAAAACTATGTCAAAGAAAAATTTTTTTTTTCAGTTTCAATTTTTTGGCAGTTTTGAGTTATAAAATGATTAAAAATGATAAATTAGAGCCCTCTGACAAATTTTTATCCATTTGGAGCAAGATTTGACAAAAATTGCTTTGACACAGTTTTTGACATAGTTTTTGACACAGTTTTTTTCTTGATTTAGTTTTCAAAACAAAACTATGTCAAAGGAAAAAAATTTTTTTCAGTTTTAATTTTTTAGCAGTTTTGAGTTATAAAATGATTAAAAATGATAAATTAGAGCCCTCTGACAAATTTTTATCCATTTGGAGCAAGATTTGACAAAAATTGCTTTGACACAGTTTTTGACACAGTTTTTTTTTTCTTGATTTAGTTTTCAAAACAAAACTATGTCAAAGGAAAAAATTTTTTTCAGTTTCAATTTTTTAGCAGTTTTGAGTTATAAAATGATTAAAAATGATAAATTAGAGCCCTCTGACAAATTTTTATCCATTTGGAGCAAGATTTGACAAAAATTGCTTTGACACAGTTTTTGACATAGTTTTTGACACAGTTTTTTTCTTGATTTAGTTTTCAAAACAAAACTATGTCAAAGGAAAAAATTTTTTTCAGTTTCAATTTTTTAGCAGTTTTGAGTTATAAAATGATTAAAAATGATAAATTAGAGCCCTCTGACAAATTTTTATCCATTTGGAGCAAGATTTGACAAAAATTGCTTTGACACAGTTTTTGACATAGTTTTTGACACAGTTTTTTTCTTGATTTAGTTTTCAAAACAAAACTATGTCAAAGGAAAAAATTTTTTTCAGTTTCAATTTTTTAGCAGTTTTGAGTTATAAAATGATTAAAAATGATAAATTAGAGCCCTCTGACAAATTTTTATCCATTTGGAGCAAGATTTGACAAAAATTGCTTTGACACAGTTTTTGACATAGTTTTTGACACAGTTTTTTTCTTGATTTAGTTTTTAAAACAAAACTATGTCAAAGGAAAAATTTTTTTTTCAGTTTCAATTTTTTAGCAGTTTTGAGTTATAAAATGATTAAAAATGATAAATTAGAGCCCTCTGACAAATTTTTATCCATTTGGAGCAAGATTTGACAAAAATTGCTTTGACACAGTTTTTGACATAGTTTTTGACACAGTTTTTCTCTTGATTTAGTTTTCAAAACAAAACTATGTCAAAGAAAAAATTTTTTTCAGTTTCAATTTTTTTGCAGTTTTGTTTCAATTTTTTTGAAGTTTTGAGTTATAAAATGAATAAAAATGATAAGAAAAATGATCTTCGAAATGCAGTAAAAAAATAAAACATAAAAAACCCGACACTCCTTAAATGAACAACGCCATATCAATCTGACGTCACTATGGATTTCCCCGAACCCCTTAAAGTCACTTGCCTCTCCGAAAAACGAAATTCATCACTTTCATTCGCCTCGTCAGTCACTCACGCAATCGTGAGACGGCTCGCCGCGATAAACGTCACACCCGCAGTGCCAAACGGAATTTTTTTGACAGGCATCTCAACAGAAACTGCTGAAAGAAAGAAAAAAAAAACGGAAAAGGCTCCACCGAAAGTACGGCAAAAATTAATGTAATTAGCGTGAAAAAGGTGAAAAGTGTTGTGCACAAAACCCGTAAAAATCGTTCGTGTCAAGATCGCGCTGAGAATTGCAGCTGAAACAACATGGAAATTATCGAAATTGGACGAACTGTGAATATCAAACGGAGCGATGGTAAGTAATGAGGAAAAAAAAAAGTTTCTTTCTGTGTGTGACGGAGAGAACTCTCCGTTCGAGAAATGATGAAAGTGTAGTTGTGCAAATGGAGTTTCAGCAAAAATTGGGCACAAAATCACAGAAAAGTCGTGAAAATGTGGGGAAAGTCGCAAGACAACGCCGGGAAACGCCTTTGAACGTGTTGATGGGCGACATTTGGCAAAGTTTTAGCATTTTTTTCGAGTAGATAAAAATTATTTCGCGATGATGAGTTCATACAGCGACGAGTATTCTACACAACTACCAAGAGATGTTTTCATACATAACAAAAAAAAAAACCGTTGACTTCATTTATTGTACAATTTTGTTTTTTTTTTTTTGTTATTTTTGTACATTTGTGCTCATGCTACGTCTTGCCCTTACATGGAATCTTGTATTTTTTTCATTAACAAGAAGTCCTTGCAGCAACACAACGTCAGTTTCGTAGTGTTTGTGAGCCATAACGTTGCGTAGGAGGCACTTTTGTCGCGACATGTGTGACTTTTAACCCAGATCCGCGCCGTTTCTTGCTCCATACAGCCTCCGAAAGACCATCCCGTGCCTTTGGAGAAAGTAAAAGAGGCAAAATCCGCACCGTTTGCTACTCAATGAAGCTCAACGAACCGTGCGAGCCGGATCAATACCAAAAATCTCAACAAATTTCGTCTCTGTGTGTGTGTGCGAAGCCATTCACAAGAAAAAACACGAAAAAACTACGCGCCAGTCATGATCGAGATTGTGTTAGTGCTCTACTGGATCGCAAAATGTCTCGAAAAACCCCCAAAATCGCCGCCAAAATACCTCATAAGTGAGTATTTCGATAAGTTTTTTTTTCTCACACACAATCGATCATTCCCAAGAACATTTCCGAAAAAGGCGTTAAGACGCCCATACAACATCGCAACTTGCTCATACGACGACGACGACGTTTTGGTGGTAAAGTCGCTCGTTCGCCGATATCGACAACAACAACAACGAAAGCTGCCCGTAATTTGAGTCAAAAAAAAATTAATTTTTGTGAAGTGTAGCGAGAAAAAAATTAACAATTTAGAGATTAGTGAATTGACTGTGTGTGAAAAGAAACTTTTTTTTTTTTTTCGAGACAACAAACGAGTTGTTGATATGACGGTGGATGACTCATGATCGTTGTTGTGTTTCTCGGTGTCACGCAAGAAAATTATTGAATGTGAATCAGTGCGAGGAACAGTTTCGGCGACAAGTTTTTTTTTATTTTGCGTTTTTCTTTCTTTTGGGTGACCTTGACAATGACCGTTTTAGGCAAATTATTGCTTAGAAATTGATTAAAAATTATGGGTTTGCAAGAAAAATGCGATTTTTATGGATTTTTAGGGCAAAAAATATATTTTTTGCATTTTTGACTTTTTTAAAAAATTAGTTTGGTAAAATTTTGTCTTTGAAAGTGGAGAAAATTTTATTTTCAGTGAAAAAAATGAAATGATCGGGCTTGGTTTTGCTAAAAATGGATAGAAAATCAATAGGATTGTCTTACAAATTTTGAAATTTTATGGAAAAATCCATTTTTTGAACCGAAAATTGCTTAAATTGATGAAAACAGGCAAAAATTGAGCAAAAAAAAATTCAAAATTAAAAAATTCATTTAAAGTTTTTAAATTTCTATTAAAAATTTCCTTTAAAAAATTACTTTAACTTTTAAATTAAAAAAAATTAACCCAAAATTTGATAAAAATTTTTTCTTATGAAGTCACAAGTTTATCATAAGCTGTCAAGATAACAGAAAATAAAGAAAAATTCATTAAAATTCTCGGAAAGTGATTCAAAATCAACAAAAAATGACCTAATGTTGATAAGAAATCATCTAATTTTCCATGAAAGTGAATCAAAAATCCAGATTTTTAACCGAAATACAAAAAAAAATATTAATTGAGTTTTCGATGAACTAAAATTTCTGCAGCGGTACTAAAATTTATAAAAAATAACTAAAAAATTAAAAAAGTCAGAAATAAAAAGTCGGCCAAATTAAAGTAAAAGTAATAAAAATTTGCCTTAAATTTAAATTTAAATGATAAAAATTTGCCTTAAATTAAAAAAATGGACCAAATTTTGTCTAAAAATGAATCTTATATGCTAAAGAAAATTATTTTTTAAAATTTTAGATAAAAAATATAAAAACTGATTAATTTTGTTTAAAATATCAAAAAAATTGACACTTTTTTTAAAGAAACTGACAAGAAAAATACTAAATTTGGCTCGTTTTATTTAAAATATCAAAATAGAAAAATATTTTATAAATTGTTCCCATTTCTATCGATAATCAACTGTTAAATTAATTGAAATGGCGAAAAAAATAATTTATTTTAATTATTGAAAGCTTAAAAAAAATAAAAAAAATTAAAACAAAAAATATTAAATTAATAAATAAAAATTAAATTAATATAAAAATATATTAAACAGTATAAAAAAATATAAAAAATCTTTATAAAATGACTGAATGAAAATTTAAAAAAAATTTTTTTTTTTAATTTTTTTTATACTGTTTAATATATTTTTATATTAATTTAATTTTTATTTATTAATTTAATATTTTTTATTTTAAATTTAAAAATTTTTTTTTCTATTTTAAAAATTAAAAAATGTAAAAAAAATAAAAAAAACATTAAAAATCGATAAAAAAAACTACCTTCAAGACTATATAATTTTCAAAAATTACTTCACAATTACATAACTCGATCAAAAATGAAACAATATCTATTCATGTCTACTGAAATTTTCCCATAATTCAACAAAAACTTGCACAATTTATCAACAAATCCACAGAAAAGATCAATTTTTCAATTTAAAAATAAAAACGTGTCATAAATTTTTTAAAAATTAATGGAAAAAACCCAAAATTTTCTGTAAAAATTAACTTTCGATCACTTAAATTGATCCAATTACCGCTAATTATTTCATTAATTGACCTTTAAATGAGACTTAATCCCCTCAAAAACTTAAATTTTGTCCAAAAAAGGCAATTTCTGTTTCAAAAGTTGTCTTGGTCAAGATCGTGCCGGAAAATGTAATGCACTCAATTTATTCATGTAACGAACGCATCAACATAACATTGACAACGATTTCATAAACAGAACAACACATTATTTATTTATTTATTTTTGAACGAGCAGTTCATCAACCTCCTCGTCATTTCTCGGTACTTACCGCGCGAGTTTTGTGCGTGATTCTAACATTATTCAAACGTCGGCGGCGGAGAGGGGAACACGAGAAATTCTTTTTTGTTTTTTTTTTTTAAATAATTGTCTAACAATTTTCGCTACAGTCGGCCCATTTCAAGCCATGCGCATTCAAAAAATCAACACGTTCATTCAATAAAACGGTTATTTGCTCCATTGCATTCATGCCACTCATCACGTTACGAGAGACGGGTGTGTTTTTTTTTTATTTTACGGAAATGCAATCGTCTGCGACTCTTTCTCTCTTTCACGAACGAATTTGCAACAAAAGACGATTTCTTATCATTTGTTATCAAAAACAAGGAAAAATAGCCGCACGTCAAAGTTTTGTGTTTATTTTGATGAAACGCCGCTGCCCAGACTGCAAGAAGACACGTGACCTTGACCTTCGTTGTGATGCACATTTTAGATGCAGCAAAAATTTCCTGCGCAAAATCGATTGTTTTTGTTGGCGTTTGTTACTTGTGACCCAAAAAAACACAAAATTCCTTGAAAAAAATGGAAATACTTCCTTTAATTGACGATTGTGACACCTTTCCTTATTAAATTAACTTTAATTTGAATGTAAACAAAGGAATTGCCAAATAAATGAAAAAGCATGAGAATCACATGTGCACGAGTTTCGACGAGCTTCCGTACTTGATACAGAAAATTTCATCACATTTTACTGACAACGACGACAACTTGAAAAACAATAAAAAAATTAGAAAGTTGTCGTTAAAAAAAATTAATTTATCGCATTTTCATTTATTTGAACAAACATTCAAAATGTGCATTGGGATCAAGTTAAAATTTTCTTTTTTTTAGCCCAATGCATATTTTGATTTTTTTTCCCATGTCAAATTGTGAATTTTCGTCTTTTAGGAAAATTTTTATTTGAACCCAATTTTTGTTCAAAGTGATATTGGAAAATTTTCGACCCAGTTCACATTTTAGAATTTTTTAATGATTATGTCAACTAAAACAAACCCAGTTAACATTTCAAAATTTCCGCCAAGTTCACATTAAAATCCGAACTTAGTAAAAATTTTGGGCTGTTACCCGTTAAAATTTTTCAAGCATCAGTCAAGTAAAAAATTTTGAAAATTTTAGCCCAGTTAACATTTTGAAATGTCTGCAAAGCATTTATTTGCAATATTAAGTTACAAAAATATTAAATTTTGCTTTAGAATAAATTTTATAAAGTTTCATCCCAATGCACATTATGAAATTTTTAGCCACGTGACATTTTTAAAAAATATAGCAAAACCCAGTTCACATTTTAAAATTTTTCCCAATGCATATTTTGAAATTTTTCCCATGTCAAATTGTGAATTTTTCTTTTTTAGGAAAATTTTAATTTGATCCCAATGCACATTTTGACCAGCCAAGTATAAATTTGAAAGTCTTTAACCCAGTTGACATTTTGAAATTTCTGCCAAGCTTTTATCTGTAATGTTTCTTCAGAAAAATATTGAAATTTGCCTCAGGATGAATTCCTCAGAGTTTCAATCCATTGCACATTTTCAAATTTTCATCCCAAAGCACATTTTAAATTTTTTACCCAATGCACATTTTAAAAATTTTGAATAAATTTGAAATATTCATCAGACAGACAAAAATTCCTGCATAAAAACTTTTTTTTTTTAATTTTCTAAACGTTGTAAAAAAAATGTAATCGCATATTTTTTATAGGAAATCGCGACAACATATCAATACAATCGTTCGTCATTTACTTACTACAACGACAACAAATATAGTAATCGCATCGGAAAACGTTTTTATTTTTATATTTTATTTACTAAACCTGATATTTCTTACTAAAACTTAGTCTCGTGTAAAACTTGATGATAGTTAGTCGAGTCGTAACTTATCAAAAATATCGCAATAAATAAATAAAAGTTCTCAAGAAGTGTAATTCAAAGCCTTTGCCTGACAATTGTCTTTGCATACTCAAACTCTTTGTGGAAATTTTTGTAAAATTAGCTTAAATGCATTAAAAACGTGTGTTTAAATTGCATTTTCAATGTCATTCCAACTAAATGGCAAATCGCGGGAAAATTAGTGTTATTATTTTACTATTTTCCGTCTTTTTTTTCTATGACAATGCGACATCGTATTGATTTTCAAGTCAATTTTTTTGAAAAATACGACAAAATTGGAGTAATAAAAGTTCATTAGATGGAAATTATTGGACGTTTCAAGGGTGAAGAAACGTTTCATTGAACCAAATGTGACAAATTGGTCTGTAAGGTTTATGGGGTGGTTGGTTATGAAAGGTCAAGAAATATTTTATGAGGGTTGGAAAGGCAGTCAAGGGTGACAATTTAGAAGTTGTTTATGGGATAGTAAACGATGAGATTCAACAAAAAAATATTTTTTATTATTTTGGGAGATTTTTCTTTTAAAAACTTCCAATTGAAGTTGAAAAATTTAAAAATAATTAAAATTTAAAAAAAATTTTTTTTTATTTTTTCAAAACAAAAAAAAAAATAAATAAATAAAAGGCACGGAAATTTAGACAAAAATGTAAAAATCTAATTGTTTAAGAAAAATTTTATTGATTTTTTGATTATTTCATACATTTGCAAAAAGTCTTAAAAAGAATCCTTTTATAAAAGAAAAGCGATTTTTGTTTAGGAATTTAATTTTTTTTTAAATTTCAAAGAATTTCAGTCAAAACCATAAAATTTCTTATCATCAAAGTTCGTTTCGATGACTCAATAAATTCCTTTCTATTTATAAAAGTTTCATTTATGAGAATTTCTATATCTTTTACGTCTCTAATTTTTCAAAAATAATGCGCAAAAATTGATGAACAAAGAAACGAAAAATTAAAAAATAAATTAACAGAATTAGAACTGACAAAATTTTTAAAAAATAATTTTAAAGTTTTTTTAATGACTTAAAATAATTTTTTTAATAATTTTTTCTAAATATTTTTTTCTTAATATTTTTTTCTAATTTTTTTTATGAATAATTAAAAAAAATAGTGGAAAAATTTAAAATTTATAGAGAAATTTAATTTTTGGTAAACCAAAAGGAAATTTTTGAAATAAAAAAAGTCCAAATTTGTCAAAACGGACAAGTCGTTCTTGAGATAAAATGAGATTTTTGGGAAATTTCTCATCATAAATTTTTGGAACAACTCATGGGCATTCTTGGTTTCTCTAAAAATCCAAATTCCTTCTTTACACAAACCTTGAATGCCCATTAATTATTCCCATAATAAAAATTTTTCCAAAAATCTTTTTTTATCTCAAGAACGACTTGTCCGTTTTCTCATAAATGGACTTTTTTATCTTGTTTCTTTCAAAAAATTTCCTTCCTGTTTGCCAAAAAATCTATTTCCCTAATTGAGTAAAGTAATTTTTCCTTCCTCTGAATATTCATCGTTTATTTTTATTTCGTTGCTCATTGCTCAACGCACGACACACTTCTTCAGACCTAAAACTGCCAACCGCCCATATCGTGCCAAAAAAAAATACAACTTTGATAAATATTAAAGTAGAGTATTATTGATCAAACTTACTTAACGTACTTCGACAGTGAGTAGTTACCGATTGCTCTCGGCGAGCGCTCTCCTACTAATACGGGGTTCTGTTCTAATAAATTTTTGTATTAATTTTTTTTTCGTGTACGAAACGAAACGAACTTGACAGAAATACAAAATGAATCGAAACAAAAAAAAACTCACCTTTTGTGTGTTAAATGAGTTGTGAAAAGAGCAACAACAGCTGTTGTTATCAGGGAAAAAATATTTTTTTTTTTCAATTTTCGTCTGCACCTGCGATAGAAATGCAATAAAAACAACAAAAAAAGTGAATGGAGGTGATCTAATTTCACCAAAGTAGAGTATGCAAGTCGAGTGCCATGCAAAAATTTTGAAATTTATGCCATCGCCGCCGCGTTGTTTCAGAGCATCGAAAGTGAAAGGAAATCGAAACGAAGTCATTATGCAAAAATAATGCAGAAATAGTGGCAGCAAAAAAAGAGTTTTTCACGTACTTGCCATTCACAAAGTAGCTTAGAATCGCCGCGCCGCAGGAAATACAAAATAAAACGATGGCTTCCTGGTTCAAAAAGCATTTTAGTTGCATCAAACGCGAACCGAGCGTCATTGCATCGAGCAGTGGTCGAAATGTCGTCCTCACGAAAAGTCCAAACAAAAATTGGCGCAGTGATTTAAGTGACACCGAAGACGAAGAAGACACTGTCGATGGCGGCGGCAGCAAAATTCCCATTCACAAAGCTCGTTTAGAGAAAATCATCAAAAATGACTTGAAAAATTCGTCGTTGAAGAAAAATTCGAACGAATATCGGGATTACAGCAAAAACGCCGAAAGTCAATATATTGCGGAGAATTACTTCAAAATGCGGAATAATAGTGTCGCGAAGCAAAATAATCTCGGGAAAAAGATCAAAATTGATGACAATCCGTCACGCGTCGTGATAAGAGCTCCGCCATTGCCACGAGTTATCAATAAAGACGTTTATAATAATAATAGCCAAAACATGAATTTGCAAGAATTGATGAAGAAATTGAGGGCCTGTAATGAGTGTGTGAGCCAGAAACGCATTTGTAAGTGAAATTTTGTAGAAAAAAAAATATAAAAAAAATGTGAATGTGAAAAAAAATTGACTGATTTTTAAAATTTGAGCAAATAATCGTCATTTAAGGTCCTTTAATTATTTGAATTAATTAAAAAAATTAAAAATTAATTAATTAATTAAAAAAAAATAATTAAAAAAATTAATTAAAAAAATTAATGAACGAAGTGAAGAAAATTAGAAATTTTTTAAGTTAAAAAAAATAATTAAAATAAGTTAAATTTTGTAAAAAATTAAAATATTGACCCAAATTCAGTGAAAATTCATTTTTAGTAAATTAAAAAAAAAAAATCATTAAGAATTATTTCAATTTTTAAAATATTTAATTAATTTTTTTTAAATATTTTTGTTAATATAAGTAATTTTTTTTTTATCATAAATTCTCTTATAAATTTAAAATTAATTATTACATTAAATTATTTTTTTTTTAAATTTTATTAATTAATTAAATTAATATTAATATTTTAAAAAAATTTAAAAAAAAAATAAATAAATTAAAATTTAACTTAAACCAAATAAATTTTATTCTAAAATTTAAAATACTAATTTAAAAAAAAATTAAATGAAGTAAAATTAATACTTAATTAATTAATAAAATTTTAAAAAAATAATATAATTTAATAATTAATTTTTAATTTATAAGAGAATTTATGATTAAAAAAAATTACTTATATTAACAAAAATATTTAAAAAAAATTAACTTTTTGAAAATTTTTCATAACAAATAGTCCATGAATTGTTATTTTTTGAAAAACTTTTTGCTGAAGCTTTCAACCTGAAATCATTTTATGATTTTTTAAATGTTTAATTAATTTTTTAAGATGAAAATCAATTTTAATAATTTTTAAAATTATTTTTGTTTAATTATTTAATTAAATTTAATAATATTTTGATTTAAAAAAAATTAATTATTAAAAATTATTTTATTAAATTTAATATTTTTTCAAAAAAAAATAAATAATCAATGAAAGATGTAGTTAATTTAAAATAAAAATAATTTAAATTTAATTTTTTTTTAATTCGTTGAATTAAAAAAAATATATTTTTTATTTTGAAACAAAAAAATAATTTTTATTTTGACTTTTGAGCTCTAAAATTTTTAATTTTTTCTAAAAAATTTTTTGAACAAAAAGTGCTTTTAATGAAAATTACATTTTTGAAAAATATTTTTCTTGATATGAAAAGACAGAAAAATGCAAAAAAAAAAAACTCATAAAAAAATATAAAAAAAACATATCCCACTCCCATATTTCATTGAAACGTTCCACGGAAATGACCAAACAGACGGATACGTATTCAAGGTTAAGCTTGCGAAAGAACTTTTTCTTCTGCAGCACATGCTTAATTATTATTATGAAAGCGCCAAAAACATTGCGTGACCATGTAAAAATCTTACATTCTCCCTCCTACAGTTATCGATTAATATTTTTTTGTGTTATTTAAATAATTTTTTTTTCTCTCGTCATTTGTTGCTTTTTCGTCAAGCCACAAAAAACTTCGCAAGAAAAGTCTCATTTAAATTTATTGATTTTTTTTTTCGTTGCAGGTCGTGTCCATTCTGCCATGGTGTCCAAAGTGAACATGGCCTCGCGATCCGTGACAGTTGAGTGGTACGAGCGTGGCGAAACGAAAGGCAAAGAAGTCGAGCTGGACATGTTGTTGCAACTCAATCCCGATATCTTCAACATTACTGAGCCAGAAATCATTCAGCAACCGCCGCCACAGCCAACAAATTTACAACGAGTGAGTATTTTTTATTAGATGATTTTTTGCGCTAATTAAAAGTAATTAATTAATTAATTAGGGCGATGCGAAAATGTTTTGGATTTTTTTTATTTTTTGAAAAGTTTTTAAAATTGAATTTCTATAATTTTCAATTTTTTATGTCTAAAAATTTAAGAAAAAATTATTTTAATTAAATTTTTTATTTAACTAAATTTTATTTAATTGATTAATTAAATAAAATTTAAAAAAAATAATGAAAAATAAAATTATATTATTTAATTAATTTTTAATAAAATAATGAACTGATTTAAAATTATTTTTTTTTATTTAAAATTTTTAAAATAATTTTTATTTATTTTTTTTATTAATTAAATTAAATAAATATTTTTTTTAATAAATTAATTGAATAAAAATTAAATTAATTAATTAAAATTTTTAAATTATTTTTTTTATAATTAATTTAATTTTTTTTTCTTTTAATTTATAATTTTAAAAATAATAATTTTTTTTTTATTTATTAAATTAAATAAAAAATAAAACTTTGAATTAAATTTAATTTTTAAAAGAAGACTAAAAAATTAAATTAAAAAAAAAATATTTAAATAAAAAAATTATTTATTTTAAATAAATTTCGATAATTTATTTTATTTATTAAAAAATTAAAATTAAATTTAAAAAATATTTAAAAATTAATTTTAATTTAATTTCTTTAATTTTTTTTTTAATTTAAAAAAAAAATCCAAAAAATTTTTAAAAATAGCATCACCCTTAATTGAAAGTAATAAAGCTGCAAGCAAGTGCGAGTAGATCCCATCACAGTAAAAATTGCTCCAAAAGTAACGTAGCTAGACTAAAAATTGATTAATTTTTTTCACGTAAAATCAATATTTCTCACAATTTCGTGCAATTTTTATTTTTTTTTCTTTCACCCGAACTTAACGAATTATTACGAAATGAATGAATTTTTCATAAATAAGCGGAAAGGATTCACAATTTTGTTTATGAACGTTCATTAAGTTGCCATGACGGCGTCTTCATTCGTCGTTGATGTTGCCATGAAAATCTCCCAATTTGTTTTCCTTTTATTTCTTTGGCCATTTTATTTATTGTGCCAGCTCATTTGATCGATTACGTTGCCGCTAAATTAATTATATTTCAAAATTTGTGAGAAAAAATTTTCAAGAGAAAAATTTAAAGTGCCCAAAATGCACTTTTAAAAATTCCAGTGATGTTCAATTTATTTTTTGAATGGAATAACAAAGACATTAATTTCAATGTAAGTTTAATTTTTTTTATAAAGAATTTTTTTTTCGTTACGTGACTCGAGAATTAATCAAATCACGAGTAGTTTTGCATTTTTTTTTTGTTCAACTATTTGAATTATTTTTTGTCGTCGTTCCATCTCATTGCCTCATGATAAAAAAAAATCGATCGAAAACACTTTGCAGCTTTGTTCGTCAGAATTTTTGCCAAAAAAAAAATTAATCAGTTACTAACAAATTCACAAAAATAAAAAAAAAACTCAGGGTTCGTCACAATCATCTCCCGACGATTACGAAGACGAGTTAATCGATGTCGCGGACGAGGAGAATCTCGAGGATCTCGTACCGCAACAAGTCGCAAACAATGCAATTTCCGGTGGTACCTTACCGATTCGCCAAACTAACACAAATACGACGACTAAATCTGCGGTATAGTTGATTGATGATTTTTTTCTCTTACTTCGTTTCTTGATGTTCTTTTTATTGACTGTCTGCATTTTTGTCGCTTCGGAATTTTTTTTTCGAGGAAGTGACTTTGTGAATACACTTTTTTTAGTTTTTTCGAAATTTTTGCTTAAAAAAATTATTTTTTGATAAATTTTTGTCTCTTAAATTTTTTTTTTAACATATTGGTCTGACTTTTTTTTGAATTTTAATAAAAAAAAATATAAAAAAAAAATAAAAATTAAAGAAAAATTTTTTATAAATTAAAAATTAAAAAAAAAATATTTTTTTAGTTTAGTTTGAAAATTTAAAAAAATATTTTTTTAGTTTTTGATTCAAAAAATATTTTTTTAATTTTTTATTTAAAAAAAAAAATATTTTTTAAATTTTTTATTTAATAAAAATCTTTTTTTTTAATTTTTTATTTAAAAAAAAAAAATTTTTTTATTTAAAAAAAATTTTTTATTTAAAAAAAAACAATTTAAAATAAGGTTTTGCCTGTAAATTATTTTTTTAATTTTTCTTAATTTTTTTTTTTTTTTTTTTTTTTTTGATAAATTTTGGTTCAGAAATTTTTTCAAAATTAATTTCAGCCTCTAAAAATTTTTTAAAAATAATTTTAATCTAAAAAAAAATGTTTGATGAATTTTTTCCAAGAAAAATCTATAAAAAAAAATAATTTTTCTTAAAAATGTCACCGAATGGAGTCTCCTAGTTTCTCGTTCGAACTTTTCAATTGAATATTTAGTGTTGCGTGTCTCTTTTTTTCCAATTTTCATTATTTTTGTACATAGATTATCTTCGTTTTCTGTTTATTTTTGGCACCGATATTATTATTTTGCACTGAGCGACACACTTTTTATTTTCACATAGACCTAGATGTTATGAAGCAAATTGTCACGTGCATTTTTAGACACTTTTTAGTTTTATGTATAAAATTAGATATCGATTATCGATGAAAATTTCAATTTTTTATTTTTCTTTAATCTAATCTGATTTTTTTTCTTTTTTTTCGCATGACGTCATTGCAGAATGCAACCCAGGGAGCAATTAGAGTTAGAAATACTGGAATTGTAACTCCACAAATCAATGGTAAGTTTTATTTTTTTTAAAGGAATTTACAGAAATTTTTGGATTTTACACAGCGGCATGAACAAAAATTCGAATTTTCAAAAAAAAAAAGGAATTTTCAACTTTTGTGGTTTGGAAAGGAGATTAAATGACTTTGTTTTGATTCCAGATGTCTATGTTGAAAATTTTTTTCTGTTAGGAAAAAAATTTTTAGGTTAAAAACTAAACATAAAGAAGAAAAATTTATCAATTTTGAGGTTAAAAAGAATTTTTTTTTAAATTTTCAAAAATTTAATTAATTTTTAAAAAAAATTTATTTTAAAAAAGTTAAATGGTCTCTCAAGAACAAAAAAAAAATATTTGAAATTTGACTTAAACTTCAGTTTTTCCTATTAGAGCAACTAAAGAAAATCTTCAAATGACTTGAAATATCAAAAATTTGTGAAAAAATCCATCATAAAAATTTTAAAAAATATTTTTTTCGAATTTTTTACTAAAATTATTCTTAAAATGGTAGAAAATTCTTAAAAAAATATTATTTCCGGGAATTTTTTGTACTTATTGAAGGAAAAATAAGTAAAATTTCTTCTAAAATAAATCATAAACTAACCCAAAAGCGATTAGAATCATTAATTAACCCCAACATCCCTCCGAGAGTTCAACGTCAATTGTCCTATTTCGATGTCAATGACGCTTTTATCGTGTGTTAATTTATTTATTCCGTCTACCTTGTCGTCAATTTTTTTTTTATTTTCCTCACACGATCGACATCCAATTCCTCGTATGACTCAATATTTGCCCATAAATCGCCTTCATCACCTCTCCGTAAAAGGCGAATTCACTCGTCGTCGTGTTCTCCGTAAATGCACAAAAGCAATAATATTAATAAAATAATAATAACGCAGCGCACTTATGATGGTTGGTTGCCAGGGTCACGATAAAAAACATAAACACAACTGCCGTTATAATTACGTATAATTTATGATTTGGAATTCATTAATATAGATGGGACTCGAACGCTTTTCCGACATTGTCCTAAAAAAAAGAGCGAAAAAAAAATAATTGAATGAAATTTTTGGATCAATAAATTTTTTCAAATGAAGATTTTCTTGCATGTCGGGCCAATTTAAAATGACCGAGGAATTCAATGCCAATTTCTATGAATAAATTGTGGTCAGTGACGGAATTAAAATTTTTCGGTATTTAAGCCGCTTTGAAGAATTTTGTTAAAATTTTTGCTTGGTTTGAATTAATTAGAATAAATTTTTGCTTTAAATTAATTTATTTAATTAAAATTAATTTTTATTTTATTTATTTATTTTATTTTATTTAATAAAATTAATTTATTCAATAAATTAATTAATAAAAAAATAAATTAAAAAAAAATAATAAATTTTAATAGAATTTAAATTACTTTTATTTAATTTATTTTAATTAATTTTAGTTTAATAAAATTCATTTTAATTCAATCAATGAAATAATGAAAAAAAAAAATTAAAAAAATATTTAAAAAATAAAAATAAATAAATTTTAAAAATTTTAGTTAATTTAATATAAAATTTTTGAGACTTAAGGTCTTTTAGAATTTTGTTAATTTTTTTTTTCTTGGTTTTAATCAATAAGAAAAATTTTTAGGTTTTAATTTAATTCAAATTCAAAAATTAAAAAAATAATTTTTATTAAAAATTAATTTTAATTAATTTTTATTATTTAAAATTAAATAAAAAATTAAATTAAAATAAAAAAAAAATAATAAAAAATTATTTTTAATTTTTTTTTTTTTTTTTTTTTTTTTTTAAATTTTTAAAAAAAAAATTTTTAAAAATTAAAAAAAAAAATCCTAAATCCGCTACTGATACTATGCTGAATGAATGACGGAAGCCTGGAAAAAAAAACATCGAAACATATCATTATTTAAGTAAATTGTACGTCGCGGCGCCACACACCAACGTACGAGGATAACGTGAAAAACGCAAAAGGGACAAAGAAAAAATGTTATAGGTTAATGCTAATTTTACTCAAGTTCATTAATTCATATTTGAGTGGGATTTCACTGCACTCAGTTCCTTCGTCGTGAGTGTGAGATTTTTTCCGTAGAAAAAAAAAATCTAAAAAAATTCTTGTAATTTTTGTCGTGAGTAAATAATTGAGCAACAAGGTGACTGAACTTTACTTGTTCTTTATTTTTTTGTGTGTTGAATTGTTTGTACAAGAGAGAGAAAATTGAAATTGTTTCCTCAATTGCACACGAGTCAGGAGCCACTGTTGTGGGGTTATTGCCTTTATTGATTGGAAAAGTCTGTGTGAAGAAATTTTTGTACGTTCCGTTACTGTTGCTTCTTGTTAGTTGAGTTGTTCAGTTCGTTTGATATTTTCTTTTAAATAAATTATTTATTTATTTACAAAAAAAAATCATGCTTGAATGGTTGATGAGACTGCTCAAGCCGCTGTGTAAGATTCTGAAAAAGGATTCTGTGAAAAATTTATTGAAAAAAGAAATTTTATTAAAATTTTATTTTTTTTTAGCAGGGCGTTCAACTAGATCTAACGTACAGCCAATCCAAGTGCAGCAAACAAACGGACAAGATCACTCGGAAAATATTCCTCCTCCGACTTCGGTGAAGCAAAGAGTAAGGATTTCATCTGAATTATTAATTTTTTATGCATTTCGAAGAAAAAAAAAATTATTTAAATTTATGTATGAAAATTTTGTAAATGTGCATTGGGTTTTTTTTATTTTTTTGAGAAATTTCATTTTTTTTTAATTTTGGGTGAATTTTTAAATACAAAATGTGGATTAGAGCGAAAATTTAAATTATGCTTTGGGTCGAAAGTAAAGAAAAAATCGTTCTGGGTTAAAATTTAGAATTTGCATTGGGTCAAAAATCAAATTTTAGATATTTTTTACAAAATTTTACAGAAATTTTTAGTGAATTTTGGATTCAACCCTTATTTTGGAATTTTAAGCAAAATTTTATTTAAAAATTCTCGACTCAAAGCTAATTTTTCTGTTAATTTTTGACCCAATGAACATTTCAAAAAAAATCCCAGTTCAAATTTTATGAGTTTCGAGATAAAAAATAATTTTTGATTCATATTTTAAAGCTTGTTTATCAATTTTGAACCCAATGCACATTTTTTTTTAAATTTGCCCCAATCCAAATTATAAGTTTTTGCCCAATGCACATTTTGTAACTAAAAATGTATTTCTTCAGTCAATATTAGTTATAAGTTCATGTCTAAAAGAAAATTTTTCCTATTTTCAACCTAATGAGAATTTTTTACAAAATTTGCCCCAATGCGAATTTTGATTTTTCGCCCAATGCACAATTTGGAATTAAAAATGTGATTTTTGAGTCAATTTTAGTTATAAATTCATGTCTAAAGGCAAATTTTTTAAATTTTTGTCCCAATACACTTTTTAAAAATTTCGACCCAATGCACATTTTGAAACAAAAAAATGCTCTAAAAATAATTTTAACAAAATCTAAAGTCAAACTTCATTAATTTTTGTAATTTTTCTCACATTTTTAATGAAAATTCAAAATTTTTAATAAAATTTCTTTATATTTTTACTTTTAGGTTGCTAATAATCGCGCCACAATTAATAGTAACACTCAAAACACGCAAAACATGACCACCGCCATTACAAGCAATGCAGGACAACGTCGCTCGTATGTCGTGAAGGAAGTGGAAAAGCTAAAGGAGAACCGCGAAAAGCGTCGTGCCCGCCAAGCGGAACTAAAGGAGGAAAAAGTCGCACTGATGAACATGGATCCGGGCAATCCGAATTGGGAGCTTGCTGCCATGATACGCGACTATCAGAGCAGTGTCGAATTTCGACCCTTGGTCGATGGGATTCCCGTGAAGACGCAACAAATTACGGTTTGTGTGCGAAAACGCCCAATTTCGCGCAAAGAAGCGACACGCAAAGAGTTGGATGTTATTTCGGTGCCGAGTAAGGATTCGCTTTTAGTGCACGAGCCGAAAACGAAGGTCGATCTCACGAAATATTTGGAAAATCATAAATTTCGCTTCGATTATGCTTTCGATGATACATGCTCGAACGAGTTGGTTTACAAATATACGGCAAAGCCCTTGGTTCAGACGATTTTCGAAGGCGGCATGGCAACGTGCTTCGCTTACGGTCAAACAGGTAGCGGCAAAACGCACACGATGGGCGGCGAATTCAGTGGCAAAATCCAAGACTGCAAGGGCGGCATCTACGCCATGGCGACAAAAGACGTTTTCCACTATTTGCGAAGTCCGAAGTACGCGCACTTGAATCTCGTCGTGTCCGCCAGCTTCTTCGAGATTTACAGCGGCAAAGTTTTCGACTTGTTGGCGAACAAGCAAAAATTACGCGTTCTCGAGGATGGCAAGCAACAAGTGCAAGTTGTCGGTTTGACGGAAAAAGTCGTCGATTCCGTCGAAGAGGTCCTCAAACTCATCCAGCACGGCAACGTGACACGCACTTCGGGACAAACATCGGCGAACGCCAACTCTTCCAGATCGCATGCAGTATTTCAGATCGTGGTACGGCCCATGGGCTCCACAAAAATCCACGGAAAATTCTCCTTTATCGATTTGGCGGGCAACGAACGTGGCGCCGACACGTCGTCCGCGAATCGACAAACGCGCATGGAAGGTGCGGAAATCAACAAGTCGCTGCTTGCCCTGAAGGAGTGCATTCGGGCGTTGGGACGTCAAAATGCGCATTTACCATTCCGCGTTAGCAAGTTGACGCAAGTGCTGAGGGACTCGTTTATCGGCGAGAAGAGTCGCACGTGCATGATTGCGATGATTTCGCCGGGCCTGAATTCGTGCGAACACACGTTGAATACGTTGCGGTATGCGGATCGCGTCAAGGAACTTGTGCCGTCAGATCCGTCGGAGAGATTGGACGATGTCGAGCCCATGGAAAGTGATGAACCCAAAAATGGGGGAATGAATGAAGGAGATTTGGCGGCATTAAGATCACTCAATGTAAGTTTTTGCATGTGAATTTTTTTTATTAATCAAATATTTTCACTTTTTTTCGTGCATTTCTCAAAATTTTTGGAAAAAAAAATCAGAAGAAAAAATAAAAATTATTGGCAAAAACGAGAATTTTTGACTTTTTAATTGAAAACGAAATAAAAAAAATCGATTTTAAATTTATTTAAATTTATTTTTTTTTTATTTTATATTTTATTTTAATTTTTTTTTATTTTAAATTTTATTAATTTATTTAATTTTAATTATTTAAATTTAATTTAGCTTCTTTTATTGATTTTTCTTTTATTTAATTTATTTTTTTTAAATTTTTTTTATATTTTTTTTTTTTAATTTTTTTAATTTAATATATATTTTTTTTTTTGAGCTTAATTAAATTTTTCTCCCAATTTCTTCAAAATTGAATTTGAAAATAATTTTAATTTAATTAATTTTTTTATTTAAAAAAATTTTCTTTTCATGAATTTTAAGTAATGAAAAAAAATTACATAAAAAAAGATTTTAAAAAAATTTTTGTCAATTTATTCAATTTTGTCTTTCGTCAAATCGAAATATTTCTTCTTTGGATTCCAATTTTAATTCAATATAAGAAATTTTAATAAATAAAATAAATGAATCAAAAAATTAAATTAATTTAATTAAATTTAAATAAATAAATTTTAAATAATGAATTTAAAAAATATAATTTTCAAAAATTTTAAATATTAAAATTAATTAAATTATTGTAATTTAATTATTATTTTAATTAAAATTTAATTATTCAATTAATTAAAAAAAAAATAAATAAATTATTATTTTTGTAAAGTATAAAAAAAATTAGAAATTTATTAAAAAAGATATATCTTTATGAAAAAAGTGAAAATATTTAATAAAATCGCCTAAAAACCTTAAAATAATTAAATTTTCTTATAAATTCAGGAACACGACATGTCAGTAGAGCTATTTCAACAACACGCAGCTATCTCAGAACTACAACAATGCGAGGAGGAGCTAATCGATCAACACAAATTGATGAATGAATTCCTGCAAAAATTCATTCCCGAATCTCAAAGCCTTTATGACCAAACAAACTTTGTGGATTACGATCAGGATTGTAAGTTTTTCTCACTAAAACCTCATTAAAACTCAAATTCTTACTAAAATTCATCAAAAAATTTCAGCTTATTGCAAACGAGGCGAAGAACTTTTCACACAACTGGCTGACCTGGCTACTGCGTGCAAAGACTTGATGGTCGATTTCCGTGCAAAACTCGCAAACGAGGAAATGGTAGCAACAAAAATCAAACCGGGAAAACGATAGACATGAAAAATTTTCAAAAAATTTAGAACAAACAAAAAATTGCTTTTAAATCCTTTTACGAAAAAACAAAAAAAAACCAACAATCCCGTGTGTGATTTTCGATTTGTCAAATAAATTGTCTCACTATGTATTTGAAGCGATGCAGCTGATATTCATAATTTTTTTTTATAATTTTTACTATTTACTACTAACAAACCAATGAAGACTAAAAACGTTCGATAAAAAGCAATTTTTGATTGATTTAAAAAATAACTATAAAAAAATGCCTAGAAATGCGCTTAATAAATAATAATATTGATGATAAAAAAAGATCGTTGCTGTAAAAAATTTGAATGTGGCGATATTTATTTTTTCTAATATGAAATCGTGGCTTTTTGTTGCCGTTTGAGTGGATTAATAAATAATAATTAAAAAAATTACTAATAAAATCATTATAAATATAAAATATAAGAAATGTTAATAATAATAAATAATAAACAAAAACCACTTATTTTTGCTGTCAAATCATTAAAAATATTCAAATTTGTACAAAATAACGCAAAATTACTAAAAAAAAAAGTTAATCTCAAAATTAAGAAGAACAAAAAAAATTACGTTAAGATCTTTGTATTATTATTAATTATTATTATTATTAAATATTTTTTATTATCATAATAAACGTGATAAAGATTTTTGACCAGTGACTAAAAAATCTCTCTTTTGACGCGCGATTTTTCCTTAAAAACTGACAAACGCACTAAAAGTTTTTTTTTCTTTAATTTTTAATTTTTTCTGTTTTACCCATAAAACACTTTCCTAATTTTTACTTTTATTATATACATACATTTATATTATATTATATATGTTTAACTATCATTATCTACATTTATTAATGTTATTAGTCAGCTTTTCTTTAAGTTTAACTAAAAAAAGGAACTTGTTTATTATTAAAGTATTGCATGATGAACAAAACAACAAAATAGATCTAAAAAAGTTACAATTGTAGAAAAAAAGACAAAATACGACCATCCTTCCTTTTAATTTTTTTATATTATGTTTTGTTATTTAATTATTTTTTTTCATGTTTCATTTATCGACCAGTCAAATCATATCAAAATTCATTCATTCTATTCATTCAAAAAAATTGTATAACTTAGCCAAAAAAAAATTACGATCATTTCTCATCATCAGTTAATTTAAATAATTTAATAAACAAAAAAAAAAAAGAAATACAATGGATACAATGTTTGATATAAAAATAATAATAAATAAAGAAAACTATAATGAAAAAAAAAGAAATGTTGGTTTGTTATGGACAATGTGGTAACTCGGGGCAACGCGATTCAAATTTTTTCGAACAGATGGAATTTTATTGGTGTTCTGCTATTAATAAATTCGTTGTTCAAATACAAGTAATAAAGTTGCTCTATTTCGCTCAGCGAGTTACTTTTAATGAGCAGGAACATGAAAGGTAAAGGAATTTGTGAAAAGTCATCGTTAAAGAATTTTCGATTATAAAAGCGCTTTTTGTTTAAAATTTTGTAAAAAAAAAAGTTACTCCAAATTTTAAAGTTTTTCATTATTTTTAAATTAAAGTAAAATTTAACAAAAAATGAATAAATAAAAAATTCTAAATTTTTGTAAGAAGAAAAGATGTAAGCGAAAAAATTGATGAAAAAAAATTTCAGTCAAAATCCTCTTATTATGAGGGCTCACATACCGATTTTTCAAAATTAAGCTAGATCACGGTTCTCCGTCTCAAATTGAAGGTTTTGATGTTAGAAACAACTTTTGTTTTGGACTTTTTCTAAATTTTGCGTTTTCGATGTACAGGAGCCATTTAAAGATGTTAGCAAAAAAAATTGATGAAAAAAAATTTAAGTCAAAATCCTCTTATTATGAGGTCAAAATCCTCTTATTATGAGGGCTCACATACCGATTTTTCAAAATTTTTTCAACTTTTGTAGATCACGGTTCTCCGTCTCAAATTGAAGGTTTTGATGTTAGAAACAACTTTTGTTTTGGACTTTTTCAAAATTTTGCGTTTTCGATGTACAGGAGCCATTTAAAGATGTTAGCAAAAAAAATTTGATGAATTCTTAAAGTGTTGAAAAATAGAATTTAGTGCAATTGCTATAAAAAAATTTAAGTCAAAATCTAGATCTCTCTCAAAATGAAGGTTTTGATGTTAGAAACAATGTTTTGGACTTTTTCTAAATTTTGCGTTTTCGATGTACAGGAGCCGATGTTTTTTCTTATTATGAGGGCTCACATTAACAACGATTTTTCAAAATTAAGCTAGATCACGGTTCTCCGTCTCAAAATGAAGGTTTTGATGTTAGAAACAACTTTTGTTTTGGACTTTTTCAAAATTTTGCGTTTTCGATGTACAGGAGCCATTTAAAGATGTTAGCAAAAAAAATTTAAGTCAAAATCCTCTTATTATGAGGGCTCACATACCGATTTTTCAAAATTTTTTCAACTTTTGTAGATCACGGTTCTCCAGCTCAAATTGAAGGTTTTGATGTTAGAAACAACTTTTGTTTTGGACTTTTTCAAAATTTTGCGTTTTCGATGTACAGGAGCCATTTAAAGATGTTAGCAAAAAAAATTGATGAAAAAATATTTAAGTCAAAATCCTCTTATTATGAGGGCTCACATACCGATTTTTCAAAATTTTTTCAACTTTTGTAGATCACGGTTCTCCGTCTCAAAATGAAGGTTTTGATGTTAGAAAAACTTTTGTTTTGGACTTTTTCAAAATTTTGCGTTTCCGATGTACAGGAGCCATTTAAAGATGTTAGCAAAAAAAATTGATGAAAAAAAATTTAAGTCAAAATCCTCTTATTATGAGGGCTCACATACCGATTTTTCAAAATTTTTTCAACTTTTGTAGATCACGGTTCCTCAGCTCAAATTGATTCTGAGATTTAAAATATAATTTACAAATAGAATTTAGTGCAATTGCTCTAAAAAAATTGATGAAAATAGTGAAAAACCTACACGAATGGTTTGTCATTAAATTTGAGATTAATTTTCGAATAAAAAAAAATTAAAAATTTATGAAAAATGTAAAATTTTTTGAAAATTTTGAAATTTATTTGACTTAAGTCAAAGTAAAAATTTTTTTCCAATTGACTTAAGACTTTTACTTAAGCTTAAGTAATTAAGCTGAATTGATGTCCTTGCTTTTTAGTTTAGTCAGGTCTATTAATTTCAATGGAAGATTTATGTATCTCTTAATAAATTCACACTCATGATGTCTGACGACTTACCTTAAAAAAAGTGATTTATATCAAAGAGCTTCTAACCAAAAAAATACTTACACCAATGTCTGTTCATGCAAGAACATTTTTCATGTCTCGAGAAGAAATCAGATACGCTTCACTTGTACTCGTCTCCAACAATATTATTCAAATGATTTATCGCCGTAGAGAAATTGATGATTCGGAAAGTAATGTCAAAACTCACCTTCTATTGAAAACTTCTCAATGTTAATTTTTTGAGTTCTATATCCAAAATTACAACTCAAAACGCAATTCCCTTAAGATTTCTTCAATTTCGCATGAAATCCATCAAAAATTTTCCAGACAGACTTTCAAACCCCAATGGAGCCATTTCCCCCCAACCATTTCCCGCCGTTAGAGTAAAACGAATGCATTATATCCATCCATTCATTCACAGTTTTCGACATTTCAAACGCGCCTATATACGATTTTGTCATGCCATTAATAACCCAGGCTGGTTATAGTTATTTTTTGTGTCACGCTAATATTTTATGAGATCATCGAGTTTTTTTTCGTGTGTTGTTCTCTCACATGTAGTATGATGTTACTTGTGAGGTTTCATTCGTGCGATACGATACGCACATAAATATCAAACAAAAACAAAACAATATAGATTCCGAATAAAGCAATGCAACATTAGGTTTTTTAGTCGTTGTACGGAAACTAAATTAAATCGAACGAATAAATTGAAGTTCATCGTATTTTTTGTAAATTTTGTGATAAATACGAATTGTGAGTAACTGAAAAAAATTAAAATTCAAGTGATTATTAAAAATTTTTAAATAAATAGGATTACATCATGTTACCGAATCCCAAAAAATACGAAGTTAAACCAAAAAGAGGCCGAAAACGATGGTTAGAGTTATTCGCAGTGAATTTGCTCATCGTTTTGATAATATTATAAAATGGATTCCTTGAGTTTATTTTGAAATTTTTTCCTAAGCGATAAGAAATAAATCTAACTTTTTACTTATTATACGGGTGAATTTGATTCGCTGCCTTGATATTTGTCTTGATCGCAGACGGAGCTCTGCCCATTGCTTGAGGCGGCATTTGAGGAGGTCCCGTAGGTCGTGGCGGCATCATTTGTTGCATTCCCGGAGGCATAATTACAGGTTTAATGCCCTTACCTAAGCTAATTGCCGCGACAAGAGCATTTGTATCTGCCACGGAGGAAGTTTGTTGCATTGCGCTTCGTTGCTGTGACTCCGATTCCCATTCTTCGCGCGCCTTATTTATCAGTTCAAAGACATGCGTCACAACTTTGTTGTATTGCGCGACATTTTTCAGTGCGGTTTCCGCTGCGAGATTATTCGCTTTTTGCTCGTATTGCAACATTCGTTGTTCAGCGGCGGGATCTGGTTTTGTTCGCAAGTAATCCGGAACCAAGTCATGTGAAAAAACTGGAATTCGACCTTCGGTGAGTTGCCATAAAGCCTCATCTCTCTCGGGAGAAAGCATCAGGGGAAGCACAGTAAGCGAACGGAGTGGCGATAGGACATCGTGTGACAAAATTTTTGACAATCCAGTGAGCTAAAATCAGAAAAAAGTTAAAAACGAATAAAAATCAAGGCAAAAAAGGACTTACATGACTCGAAATCAGCGCAAAATTGTCCAAAAAAGTCGGCCAATTGATAGTTTCGTGTTCAGTTTCCAACTTTTGAATCATAGAACCGATAGATTGTTTCAAGTCGTTCAAGCGGTTCAAGATCATGTCCAGAAATACTTCGAGTTGCTTTTCTTCACGCTGCATGATGATTTTTTCCCGTAAATCCTTCAAAAAGTAAAATTAATTGAATTGCGAGAAAATCGTAAACAAGCGTTCAACAATCAGCTGATCGAATTTTGCCATCACGCTAATTCAAGTTTTTGTTGGAAAAATTTCTCCGCAAGAGGGCGTGACTTACTGAAGTGTTTCAGGGAATGAAAAATCAATTTTTCGTTGCATTCGTGGAAATACAGTACAAAATAAGTTGAATTAGAAAAAGGTAATTTTTCAATTTTTTTAGGGTAGCCTGATGAACTTGCATTTAACTGGGGAGATGTGTTGCGAAATTAATGTTTTGGTAAGTTGTTCTATTTTTTTTTAAATGGAAAGTTTTTCTAAAATTATTTTAAAGGAAATTTATTTAAAGGTTATTTCAATTGAAAATTTGTTTTAAAATTCTTAAAATAACAATTTTTCAAAAATTCTTGGATTTAAGAGTTTTTTCAAATTTAAAATTATTCTGAAACGTTTTCAAAGAAAGATTTGCTTTAAATTTTTTTTAATTAAGAATTTGTTCTAAAATTGTTTTAATTTTAAATTTGATTAAAAAATAATAAAATTTAAATTTTTTATAAAAAGAAAATTTCTCTAAAAATGTTTTAATGCATATTAGTTTAAAATTTTTTCAATTAAATTTTTTTTCTCAAATTATTTCAATTAAAAATATTTTTTTAAAATTATTCCATTCTAAAAATTTGAATTTTCAGTCAATTATTTGTTCTAAAAATCTTATAAAGAAAAATTTTCGAAATTTCTTAAAATTAAAATTTTTTTAAATTATTTCAATGGAGTTGTTCTAAAAATTTTTCAATGAATATTAGATTTTTTGAAATTTTTTTGAATGAAAATTTTTTTTATTAAAAATTTGTTCTAAAAATCTTACAATGAAAAATTGTTCGAAAATGTATTTCCATTAAAAATTTGTTCTAAAATCATTGAGATGAAATTTTTTATAATTCCGATAAATCTTCTAATCAACGCATACATTCTTCCCAAATCAGAAACATCTGGTCACCCTACAACATAAGTAGTCGCAAATTTGGTGTGAAATCTCATCAAAATAACGAAACAAAAAGCCAAATATTTTGCAAATTCATTCTCAAAATTCAATCGTGCCAGACAAAATTAAACAAAGAGCCATCAAATCTTGCCATACGCATCTTGTCACTTTCGGAACAAGCAAAATTTTCATTTCGTGAGTGTGTGGAATTTTACGAAGAAGAAAAAAAACCCAGAAGTTGGACCTTGATTTGGTAAAAATACGAAAAGGAGGAAGTTTTGTTATTTGGATTGTAAAGTTTGGATTTATCAACGTTATCATGAATTCGGGTAAGAGTCACAACAACATCAAAAGGATTCGCATGTCGAGGAATTTTCTCTCGTTTTTCGCTCCGCTACGACACGCACACTACACATGTGTGCTACTAATATTACATCAGACCCGAGAACGAGTGTGTCATGCACAGCGAAGGTGTATCCTTGAAAAAAAAAATATAAGGAGGATTTGTCTCATTCATAAATAATTAAATAAACAACGACAAAGTCATGCTCCAGTTAATTTACACAAAAACAGGCATGATTCACGAAATACGAAAAAAATTCCTTTAAAAAGAAGTAATAAAAAAATTTGTAGTAGAGATACCCCAAAAATCTAAAAATAATAATAAGAGCAAGTGACACTATACATTACAATATAGATATTTTATAAAGGTTGTTATTTTTATTATTATTATTACTACTCGCACTGCTGTAGAGCCGTTATTATTACATACCCACACACACAGCTGAGAGCAAGTAGTAGACTGCTGCTGATGATGATGCAGTATGTTTTATAAATATTTTGCTCGGTTTTTCTACTTGTGGAAACACACAAAAAAAAAATACTGAGAAAATTATTAAAAACTTAGCGGAAAAATTTATGCGAGCGTATTTTTTAAAAATTAAATTTAAAAATTTTAATTTAAAAAAAAATAAAAAAAAATTACTGAAGAGCTGAAATTTGTCAGTTTTTCAATATTTTAAGTTAGTTTTTCAATTTAGAGCTTCTAAACTTAAATTTTGAAAGAAAAAATTAATTTCAGTAAATTTGGAAGAAGTTAGCTCCATTTAGCTCTTTGAAATAATTCAAATTGAGTCCTAACTTTTGTTTTTCTAATAAGAAAATATTTTAAAAAATCAAGGGGATCTACTGAACTCAATTCAGACCAAAAAAGAAAAAGTTTAAAAATTAAGAGCTAAAACTAACAAATTTTCAGCTTTTAAAAATTCCAAGAGCTAACTTTTTAGTTTTTCAATATTTTCTATCAGTTTTTTAATACAAGCATTTTTTAAGTTTAACTTTAGTGAAATATTGGAAAAAAATTGAATTTTTAAGATTTTTGAGAAAGTTAGCCCCAATTGTCTCATTTTAGTTTTTTCAAAAATTTAAAATTAGCCCTAACTTTAAATTTTTTTTAATAAAAAAAATATTTTAAGACGACTCAAAGGGATTTTCTTAGCTAAATTTTAATCAATAGAAAGGGTTTGAAGATACAGAGCTAAAACTAACAAATTTTTAGCTTTAAAAATTTTCAAATCTTAAGAGCTAACTTTTTAGTTTTTCAATATTTTTTATCAGTTTTTTAATTTTAGCTTTCTTTAAGTTTAATTTAACTAAAAAATTGAAAAAATTGAAAATTTAAAAAATTTTGATAAAGTTAGCTCCATTTATCTCCCTTCAGTACTTTAAAAAATTCAAATTTCAGCCCTAACTTTTGTACTTTAATAAAAAAAAATATTTCTGGATTTAAAAAAATTTAAATTAATATTAAAAAAAAGATTTTAGAGCCTTTTTGAGCAAAATCTAACAATTATTTTTTTTTAGATTTTTAAAAATTAAAAAATTTTTTTTTAATTTTTGAAAAATAAAAAAAAAATTTTTCATTATTTCGTAAAAACTGATAAAAAAAAAATTACAAAAATTTATTTTATTAATTATTTTAATTTTTATTTACTCATTAAGTAATTTTCTTTAAATAAATTTTTAACAATTTTTCAAAAATTAAAAAAAAAATACTTTCACAGACAACCTCCACAAAAACGACGAAAAATTCCAATTCGCGAACGCCCTCAAAAAAAAAATAAACAAACATATCTATATAACGAACAACATGCAAAACGTGTGTGAGTGGCAAACGTGCGGCCCGCACAGAGAAAACTCTTCATACACACACTCGAGCTGTTTTTCGCCCCGTAGCTACACGAAATTCTTACTCATTTATTTAGTGTATTTTCCATCGTCAAGATAATCGGACATTCTTTAAGTTACTCACTCGATCGAAGCAAAAAAAAACGAGAGAAAAAATTAATTTAATTTATTTTTTTTTTAAATATATATTTTCTGTATGAATATTACGGGCTGTTATTAGTGTCTGTCTATTAAGAAAAAAATTGAAAAAAAAATACAACAACAAAAATCTATATCTAAATAGAATTCAACTTAACAACAAGTGTAGATCAGATGTTTATAAATATGCGAATCAAAAAAATTACGTGTTTAAAGTTGTAGTTTTCTCGAGCTATTTTTAAAGAAAAAAAAGCAAATATTTGAAAAAAAAATCCGTCCGCCAATAATTATAATTAATCATCATTAACAACCCAAAAATTTGGGCAAAAAAGTAAGGAAAAAAGTGATTTTTCATCTTTTTTAATAATTAATTTTTTTTTCGTGAGTGAGTGAAAAATTATCGATGTGCTATTTATGGAAGTAATTTTAGTGAAAAAAAATTGAAACAAGGACTTTTTATTTTTAAATATTGAAAAAAATAAATAAATAATGCGTGAGACTGAAAAAAAATTAAAATTTCACACGCATGAAAAAAATGAAAAATTTGTTAAAAATAAAATGTTGATAAAAGCGACGACGACGACGAGTTTCGAGCAATTTTCGAGACATTAATAAAATACACTCGTAATACGGAATAACAGACAAAAATCGATTTATTTCAGTTTTTCCGATGAGGATGATGATGTTTTTATGTGTGTGGCGGCTCGTCGTAGAAACGCTGTTATTACGTTCAAAATAACAAGAAAATGTCTCTCTCTCGTTCGCTACGGCTCGAATGCAACGGCGTGCAACAAACAACATTTTGATAGCAACCAAAATGGTTTGATCAATAAATGTGCCGTACATATGTGCAAAAATAATTACACTTGGATGCCGAAACTGACAATTTACATTTTTTTTTTTTTTTTTGCGTAACGATGAGAAAAATTTTTTTCTCTAACCTCACAGCGACCTTGAACGGGAGTTCTGGATGGAAATCTACTCGAATTTAATATTTTTTTTTCGTCTGACGGTACGACGTTTATTTATACGGGTGACGTTATTTCGTCGTCGTCGTTTGTTTATATGGCGAACATATGGTTGAAATAGTCGTCTTCGTCGCCACTTGTGCATATCATCATTTGTGCGTTTGTCTAGCAGGCATTATTTGCACTCGTGTCGCTTAAATACGACTATCTTGGGTGTTGTTTAATGCCTTAAATAAAAATTATTCGATTTTTTTTTGCTTCATTTAAAACAATGAGGTAACACGTGCATGAGCTGCGGTTACAAAAAAAAAGTGTATTTATCTAATTTGTGTTGGTTTCACAAAGGTGACGATTGATGACATTCTATTGAATAAAAAACGAGACTGAAAAAGTTTCGTTGAAATGAAGAGCTTAGTCGCATTTTGAAATTTGTGATCAAATATTTAAAAAAAAAATTTTTTTTTTTCGGAAAATTCTCATGTTTTTCCGATTTTTCATAAATTTTCTCAAGTTTTTCCAAATAAATATTTTTTTTTGATATTTAAAAATTTAAAAAAAAATTTGAAAGAATTCAGCTCCATTTCATTAGTTTTTTTTAAATAATTTGAATTTACTTCTGAAGATCTTAAATTTGTCAGTTTTCAGATATTTTATGTTAGTTTTGTCAATTTTAAGCTTCTAAACTGAAATTTTGAAAGAAAATTTGATTTTTAGTAAATTTGGAAGAAGTTAGCTCCAGTTAGCTCTTCATTTATAATTCAAATTTTGAGCTAACTTTTATTTTTCTAATAAAAAATATTTAAAATCGAGGCAAATAGATCTACTGGACTCAATTTAGACCAAAAGCAAAAGGTCTAAAGATTTAGAACTAAAACTAACAAATTTTCAGCTTTGCAAAATTTCAAATTTTGCAAGAGCTAACTTTTTAGTTTTTTGATATTTTCTATCAGTTTTTTGATTTAAACATTCTTTATGTTTAATTTCATTAAAAATATTGATAAACGGACAATTCGATAGCCATAAAACCGCATTTTTTAATAAAAATTCGAAATGCGGTAAAAAAAAAAGTGAGCGACTTGTAACTTTTGTCTGACAAATTAACTGTAAAAATGGAGACGTCTGGTTTTTTTTGCATTAGTTATTATTTTACTAGCTCATGGTCGTGCGTGTCTTTGAAACAATTGACGAAAGGTCTTTCGCCGTAAATCTCTCTGGGGATGAGGAGAATTTCTCGCCATATGGCAAAGACGTCTCGCTCATGAAAGTTTAATTTTGGTCTCTACGGAGTACTAATGGTTTCCTAATTGCGGTAATTGAGCAGTATGTCAAGTTTCGACCTTCATGGGGGAGGCTTTTAACATATTTTTTGATAATAATAGTGTCTAGGTTTTTTTTTTGAGGGGTTTTCCATTATTTGTCAGTCAAAGTAGTAGTAAAAAGAAAGATACGAAAAATGAGCTGAAATGATTAAAAAGAAATAAAAAAGTTTTTTCAGCTACGAGTTTTGAGGAAAGTAAAAGGACAAAGAATTTTTATCGCAATTTTAATCTTATTGCAAGACAATGGAATCATTAAAATACTTTCTTTTCAATGACTTAATGCTTTAAAAAAAATCTAAGAGATTTACGTTGAACATATTAAAATCAAAGTTAGTGAGTTTGAAAAATTTTTTAAGAAGTCTTAGTCTTTTTTTTTGCAGAATTTATTTAATTTCGAATTTTTTTTTCGAATGGAGTCTAATATTTATAATATTTCTGAAAATAAAAAAAAATAAATTTAAATAAAAAATTTAAATTTTAAATAAAAATTTTTAATTTAAATAAAAAATTTTTAATTTAAATAAAAAATTTAAAATTTTAATAAAAATTTTTAAGCCTGCTTGAAAAAAAAATTTCACACAAAAAAAAAAGAAATTCACAAGACTCCAAATATTCATTGAATCACAATTTGTTAAGCTACAATCGCTTACATATCTAAATATGACTAAGGAGCAAACAACATTCAATTAGTTATAAATATGAAACATGAAATGATCAATACATTTATGACGCCGTATTTGACATTTCGATTATTTTCTGTATCGAACGACCTGAAATAAGGAAATTCCAATCATAAATAAAATATTCTTTTGGTTTTTGCTCTTAAAGAGCACCAAAGAAATTAATTTTCTAAAAATTCGTTTAAAAAAGAAAATTAAATTAAATAATAAATTATTTTAAATAAATTAATTAAAAAATATAAAATTTATAATAAAAATATTATCTAAAATAAATTTTAAATTAAAAAAATAATTTTTAATAATTTAAAATTAATTAAATTAAATAAAAAATTAATTTTTAAAAAATATTTATTTAAAAAAAAATAATTAATTTTAAATAATTGATTTTTATTTAATAAAAATTTTATGCAAAAAAAAAAATTTCAAGTAACTACTTCTTATAAATTGAAAAAAAAATAATATAAATGAAAATAAAAATTCTTTAATATTAAATTTAGTTTTCAGAGTTGAACTAAAAAATGGAAAAACAACTAAAAATTAAAGATTTACTTAAATTTGAGAAAATTAAATATTCTAATATAAAAATTATAAATTAATAACTTAAAAAATATTATGTAAAATATGCGAATATTTTTTAAAATAATTAATATTTAATATTAAATTAATTAATAATTTAAAATTTTAAATTAATTAATTTAATAAATAATTTAATAATTATTTTAATTTATATTTAAATTTAATTATTTCAATTTTATTAAAATTTAAATAAATTTTTATTTAAATTTAATTTACAAATTATTATTAAATTAATAAAAAAAATTTTTTAAATTTAAAATTAATTAATTAATTTAATTAAATAATTTTTATCAACGAATATTAATTAAAAAAAAATTATAAACGAAATTCGTTAAAATCGATTTATCAATATAAAAATAAAATAAAATTTTAAAGTAGGTAAATCCCAAGTAATAAATCGAAAAATAAACTTTTTTTTTGCATTCCTTAACCAATCGCGACTCTACGTCATAATCTCCCGAGATTACGTTTTATGTAATTCATTAATAAATAAAATCGATTGTGTTCCGTTCTACATTTTTTCCTCTTTGTATTTCTCCACAAACACGACACGAGCGTTCAAAGCAAGAAGAGAGAAACGATTTAATTTGTTTGTTGCTCTTTAGCTGCCTACTTTTTTTTCATTATTTCTAAATTCATTACATTTACAGCAATATTATCTGCATCTAATTGGTAGATCGCATGTTTGGCGCGTGTTGCAAAATGTGCCAGCCAGCTTTCTTTCTTCAATTTTTTTTTTACTTTACTTGAAAAACGCAAGAAATCTCCTTTTCACGTTAATTAGACTTTTTTCGAGTGTCGATAAAACGAAGAAAAATTGGAACAAAAAAGGTGTGAAGAGACAATAAAAAAAATAGTTGTCTAGTCGTCGTGTCAACATTGACTTTTGTGCCAAAGTTCACGAAAAAAAAAATTCATTTAGAAACAAGAACAAAAAAAAAATCAAAATTTCAACATTGAAACGCTTTGAGTCGTAAGTAGACACACGAAACGCGAACCTAAGCCAGTTAGCGTCGTTATGAATGAGTTCCGAGTGTTTGTACGCGTGCACTTGCACATTCAAGGCAGGTAACATAAAATCCGGAAGTGCATAAGCCGATAAAGTGATCGTAACCTTCATTCGAACGCATTCGTAATTCACGAAGAATTCTAACGCGATTACATGTGACTCGCATGTAATAATTTAAAAAAAAAGTAGTCAAGAATGTCGAATGATGATCGAAACACAAAAAAAAATTCATCAAACGAGACCAAGTAATAATTTCGTTCTAAAAATACAATTTTTTGGCAGTATGAAAGGAGGTCAGTCGCCGCCATGCCATGCCACAGAAAAAATTTCATTGTTCGGATTTATTATTTTTACCTTTCTGTCGTCGTCGTCGACGCTGAGCTGCGTGTCGTTATTATTATGAGTAGTTGTGAGTTTGTGTGTATTTGTCATAATAAGAAAAAAGAGTACGAGCACGACATCCTGCGTGTAATGTTGATTTTATTGTGACTGATGATGGATTTGCAAGCCCTTTGTTACAATTGTGACAAAATTTTGTTCTATGAAAAAAAATTTTTTTTAGCGAAAAATTTTGTTTTTGTTGATTTTTAGTAATTTTTTTCCCTTTATTTAATATTTTTTTTTACAATTAAAAAAAATAAAATTTTCACAAAAAATTAAATTTTGTTTCAAAATTATATAAAAAATTTTTAATTTTAATTTTTAGACATTTATTGTTTTCAAATGCTCTAAAAGTCACTTTAATGATGAGAAAAATTTAATTTTTTGATATTTCATATGAATTTTATTCAAAAATTCTTTAAATTAAATTTAAAAAAAAAATATTTTTTTTTGAGGATTTTTAAACGTGAAAAATTTGTTGTTGAACCCTCAAAAGTCAACTTTTTAATTATTTTAATACAAATTTAAATAAAAATCAATTAATAAAATTTTAATAAAAAAAAAAATTAACAATTTATCACTCAAAAATATATTTTTAATATTTTTAAACGAAAAAAATTTTTAAATGAAAAATATTTTTTTTATTTTTTATTAAATATTAAATAATATTGAATATTTTTGATTAAAATATTATTTGAACTAAATTTTTAAAAATTAAATTTATTTTTATTGAAATTTTTATTTTATTTATTATTTTTTTTCATATTTATTAAATGAACATTTTTTATAAAAAAAATAAGAAATTTTTTTTAAATTCGAGTTTTGGGCAAATTTTACATGGAATTATTTGAACTTTTAAAAATAAAAAAAAATAAAAAATAATTAAGTTTTTAATTAATTAATTAAAATAAAATAAAAATCAATTTAATTTTTTCCATAAATAAAATTTTAAATTAAATTTTCTCTTTAATATTGTAATTTATTTTATTAATTATTATTTAATTTTTAATGAATAATTTAAATATTTTCAAATTTCAAAAATAGATAAAAATATTTTTTATTGAAAGAAAAATTTTTCTTTTAAAATTAAAAAAAAAATATTTATTAAAATAATTAATTATTTTTCATTATTTATTTTTTTTGTTTTACCTAAATATTTCATAAAATGACTCAAAAATCAAAATTTATTAAATTTCGAATTAATTTTTTAAATAAACTAAATTAAAATAGCTTTTAAGATCTATAATTAACATTTTATTTAATTCAAAAAATCTTTAATTTTTTTTTCTTTTCTTATAATTGCAGGAAATTTTGCTGTTATCGAGTTATTATTGTTGCCATTGCAAGCACGTGATATTTTCCGGTCCTCCCAAACACCAAAGACGACGACATTAATATGCCTGTAATTTCGACGCGTTACTCTACGACGACGACAACTGGAAATTCATACATTAGCCCGTCTGTAGGGAGCTACAGAAGTACTTTAAGTGCCACAAATCGCTCATCGGCAGACCGTTCTGCGTCCATTGAACGTCCCAACTACACAAGTGCCACAGAATCGTATTTGAATCGTGCGCGCGCGAGTTCCTCGAGCTCCTTCCGACTTTCGACCGCGTCGAGTTACCGCTTAACCAACGGAACATCCTCCTCCAGTGATTATTCGTCCTCGAGATATGGCGTAAGTGAGATTTTATTTTTTTATGAAAAAAAATTTTTTTTTGTTCCCTCCCTCATTTCTTGCCCCCCGCACGTTCTTGTGGTTATGGGAATCGCACTGCAAATTTTTTGATTTAATTTTTTTAAATGTAATTTAATGTCATCTATCACTGAATTCACATCCAGAATCGATCATCCTCATTAGCGCGGACCGTTGCCATAAGTGGTCTCGAACTGTATGAGAAATACAGTCCAGCAAATTACACGCCGAAACACGAATTAGCGCGAGCGGCAACCGCCGATTTGCAAAATAGCAGCACCGCCGCCACGTCCCTCTCTGTAAATAACAATAACGAGGCGTCGCACGGACTTAGTAAGGTAACGTCGCCGCCGCCGCCATCGAGTAACAATAACAGTGACAATTGCGATGCCAGTGTTGCCACTACTAACAAGTGTTCGAATCTAACTGTTTGTCGTAAGAAAAATAACAATTCTGTGTGCCATCATCATCATTCTCACTGCAAGCATCATCATTCCTCCTCCTCTTCTTCTTCTACTTCTTCTACTAGTCCCGTTGTTGTCCTCGCAATAACCAATAATTCCCACATTCATGCGAACAAAACTAATACCGCTAAAAATATTCAGGAACAATCACTAACAAGACACTCTGCTGCTGCGACTTCGGCGCGAAACCCGAGTCAAACTAATCAAATTCCAAAAAGTACTGACCAAAAATCCAAACAGAAGGCGGGGAATGCAGGAACGCCGCATCAGCATCAGCATCGACATCCACGCAGTTCCAGTTGCAGCGCCTTTCGAAGACAACAACAACAACAATTGCAGGAGAACAATAATTCGATAATGCCGTCATTTACTCATTCGGCACCTGTTCAAGGTATGTTTTTTATTTATTTATTTTTTTTTTTTTTTGTGAAAAAAAAATATTTATTTGTGAGATCCAAAAATTTTTTTTCTGAAAATTTTATTTTTTTTTTAATTTTTGTCAAAAAAATATTTATTTGTTGATATCAGAGTTAAATTAATTATAATTATTTTTTTTAAAATATTTTATTGATTATTTTATCAAAATTATAATTATTTTTTAATTATTTAATTTAATTTATAAAATAAATAAATTAAATTAAAATTAATTAAATTAATTTTTTAAAAATTTTTTTAAAAAATAAATTTATTTATAATTTTTTTTTATTTTTATTAATTTTTTTATCTTTATTTTTTTTTAATTATTATTTTTTTTATTTTATTTTTTTTTATAAATAATTAATTATTTTTTTTTTTAATTTTGATTTTTTTAAATTTATTTTTTTATTTTAATTTATTTTTTAATTATTTATTTTTTTAATTTAAAATTTTTTAATTATTAAATTTTTATTTTTATCTAAAAGTTTATAATTTATTTTTTTTTTAATTTTTAATTAAAATTAATTAAATTAGTTTAAAATTTTTTAAAATAAATTTAATAATTAATAATTAATTAGTTAATTATTAAAATAATTATTTTTTGTAAAGTCTGTAACATTTCTCAATCGATTTTTTTATTTTATTTTATATTTTTATTTATTTTTTTATTTATTTTTTTTTTAAATATTAATTAATTATTTTTCTTGAATGAAATTTTCATTCTTTTTAAATTAAAATTAATATCAGTTTTTGAAATTATTTAAAATTTTTAATTCATTTTTTTTTATTTTTATTACAAAATATATAAATTAAATATAAAAAAATAAAATAAAAAATTAAATAATTTAAATATTTAAAAATTTAATAAAAATCTCTGATAAAATTTAATTAATATTTTTCAAAAATAGGCTTTAATTATTTCAATTTAAAAAAAATTGAATATTTTACTTCTTCTTAAATTTAATAATTTAATTGTAATTTTAAACAATTTTCAAAAAATTAATTTTCTTCTAAAAAGTATTTTTAAATTAAAATTTCCAAAAAAAAATCTAATTTTTTTTTTGTTCAAATCCAAATAAAAATTAAACGCACTAACAAGTTGAATAAAATCTCAAAAAATTTATTTTGGCTCAAAATATTATTTTTCATAAAAAAATTAAAACAATTAAAAATATGTAAAAAAAAATAATTTAAATTTATTTTCATAATTTAGAAAAAAAAATCCTGAAAAAATTTAAGTAAAAAAAAATATTTTTTTTAAATATCCTAAATAAATTTAGAATATTCTTACGTGAAAATTTTATTTCGACCATTTTTTATCAATTATTTTTTTTTCATTTTTTAATAATTTTATTAATTTTTTTATTATTTTATGTTAAAAAAATTAATAAAATAAATTTTTGGATCTTACATTCTCATTAAAAATTTCAAAATTTTTTAAAAATCTAAAATTTTTCTCTCCTTAGGATCTCGAAACGAACCAGAAAGCAAACTAAAATTCACAAATCTCTCGGCATCGAGCACGGCAGGCACGAAAAAAGTAACAACGTCCATTTTTAATGGAAATCCAAACAAACGAGCATCATTCCTTCCAGCAAGCAGCAACAGTAGCAACAACGGCGTGAACTCGTCCCTGAATTACCGCGACGAGAATTTCCTGAAGAAAGAATACGAACAAGCGCGAAATCAAGTGACAACGACCAAGAATCTCAAGAACAATAACGACCAAGATACCAACAACAACATGAGTGTGTTGTCGCTAACGAATGGCAGCACCGCTCGCAAAACTCTCGACGAGGAAAAGCAAGAACTGAACGAAGTACGGAACAAAATTTTGAGTCGCGTGGCACGAAATAACGCGAACAACGCGATGCTAAATGGGGAATTTAACGGATCTGACAACGGATCGGACGACATAAAGTTCATCGATAGTGACAGTGATAATTTAAGTGAGAAACGAATGTCGCCGCTCAGTAATGGCGGAAGTTTGAATAATATTTCTGCGACGCCGAATCACATTACGAAGATGCTCGCTGCGTCAACGCCGATAAATAGCGGCACGAAACTAACCAATAACGGTGTGACACTAAACAAGACAAACACTTATCCGCCCAAACCCACTAAAACGTCATTCACACATCATTCCTCCCCCGCCGCGAACAACGCGCCCTCCCCATCATCATCATCCGCGACGACGAGTGTTGTCGCCATCTCGCCAAGTAACAAGAAACTAATTTTAAATGCTTCACCTAAAAACTCGTGTGTGTATGAGAAACAGCAGCAAAACAAACAAAATTTACTCCAAAAACTTTCAATAAATAACAGTGAGGCAGTCCCTTGTCACAACAACAGCAGCTCGTCAGCGGACCTCCTCAACGGAAAATCGCATTTTTCCAATAAAATGGCAGCCGATACGAAGGCATCTGTGCAAATTGGCAGCAATCGACTGCGGATCATAACCACAGATACGGACGACGACGAGGACTTTACGAATGTCACGACGACAGCGACGATTATCTTGCCATCCAAAGCAGCCGCCGCCGTCAAGCAAAACGGAACATTGACGACGAAGAGCGCGGGCGGTGACACTATTGTTGCAAATAACCACGAAAATGCGAAAGACAATAGTAGCGATGCACCATCAAACCAATTAGAAAAGAAAAACCTTGCGAATCATAAACAATTACAAAGCGATACTAATGATTCTAGTGTAAGTTCACCCATTTTAATAATTTTTTTCCTTCTCTCTCTCTCTCTCTCTAATTCTTACCTATTTTTTTTTATCGAAAATCTTCTTATTCGAAATTTTATTTTTTTTTACACTTTGCTTCACATTTTTTTTATTTGAAAATTAGTTGAAGACATTAAAAGTTAGGCAAAAACACGAATTTAAAAATAAAAAAGGGAAATTTTTATACAAAAAAGGGAAATTAATAAAAAAAAGGGAAATTTCCATAAATTTTTTAAGGGAAATTTTCGTAAGAAAAATTTTTTTAAATTAAAAAATTAAGCTGTCAAGTTTTATAGATTTTTTTAGAAATAAATGAAAAAAAAATCTTATTCGATTTTGGGAAAATTTTCCAAAAATATAGAAGCGTGATAAAAATAAAAGGGAAATTTTTGACCAAGAATTTTTTTTCGCATAATTTTTTGGAAAAATGGATAAAGGATAAAATACTTCTCGAATATCTTCTTTTGTGGAAAAAATCAAATATACATTGATTTATTTCAATTTTTACGAATATATTCGATTTTTAAGGGAAAAACGGGAAATTTTCAAATTTAAAATTTTTGATTCAGAAAAAATTTTTTTTTATTTTTCTTAAAAAAATTTGTTTGAAAAAATGAAAAATCAAACTATTAAAATTAAAAAATTTTGAGAATTGATGAAAAAAAAATAAAAGGGAAATTTTATAAAAAAAATAAAGGGAAATTTTTTTAAAAATGAAAAAATTCGAATTATGGAACAATTTTTATTTATCAGTTGATCAGTTGAAAAAATCGACAAATAAAAAATAATTCGTTCTAAAAAAGAATATTTTACCAAAATAATTATTTTCTCTGATGATCAATTGTTTTTTTTTATTTTAAAAAAGGGAAATTTTCATCAAATTAATTTTAAAAGGATTTTTTTTTTCGCACAAAAGAAAGGGAAATTTTTATTAAAATTATGTTAAATTAAAAATTTTTAAAGGAAATTACTCTAAGAGCAATTTCGTAAATTCTACAATTTTTTATATGGAAATTAAATAGAAATAAAAAAGGGAAATTTTCATTAAAATTAAATTAAGTAAAAATTTTCAAAATCAAATTACAAGCAATTTCATAAATTCTATAACTTATTTTTTAAAATGAAAAATGAGTTTCTACAAGAAAGTTCATAAAAACATTTTTTTTTTCATGAGAAAATAAAAAAAAATATACATAAAAATAAAGGGAAATTTAAATAAAAATTAAAGGGAAATTTAAACAAAAAATTAAAGGGAAATTTTAATTAGAAATTAAAAAAAATTAGAATTTAAAAAAAAATTGAATTTCTAAAAAAAAAAAATAAAAAAATTGAAATACAAAAATAATTAAAATTTAAACAAAGAAATGAACCACCCAAGCTTCTCCGCAAAATAAAAAAAAACAAAACTAACGCTTAACAAACAAATTTCCCTTTCAAACCCACATCATCATCGCTGCAATATAAATCACATTTTAACCTCGAGATCGTCTCTGTGTTGCGTCTTTTTTTATTTAATTCATGACTTTTCAAATTTCGAAAAAAAAATTTCTCTCAAAAAAAAATAAATATTTTCACCTCCTCTTCGTCATTCAGTTCATTTACTTATTAAATTACTCTTAAATATAATTTTAACTCAAACACTCACAGCAACGTTTATTTTTGTGTTTTACTCATTTGTTGTTCTGTCTCTTTTTTTTCTGTTTATTTATGTTTACCTCGATAATTTTTTTTGTGTTTCATTATTTACTACAACTAACATTATTAAAAACGTCACATGTTATTTTTTTTTGTGTTGTAGAGAGCTTTTCATGTGTGTTTGTTCATTACCACAAGCTGATATTTTCCCTTTCTTATGTTTTGCATTTTTGTGTAGCTACAGACACTTTTCTCAAGTTCATGAGAGCGGGAAAATGTGAGAGAATGCAATTTTTGCGAGACAACCACTAATAATATTCAGAAGCTGATCAGTCAATTAATTATTGTCAAGCTGCAAATATTAGCAGCAAAAAGTGATTTTTTTAGCAATAAATTATTTTTTTAGAAAAAAAGTTACGGAAAAAATGAAATTTTAAATAAAATTTGAATTAAAGGGAAAAAAATTCATAAATTAAGCCAAAATGAGGATTTATGAGATGGATGTAAGTGAAAAAAAAATAAAAAAATATTGATCTCTTTCTTTGTGCATCACTTACCTAATAAAAAAAATTATGAACAAAAAGTTACGTATTGAAAAAAAAATAACGACTGAGGTGAAATACAGACAAAAATCGCACTCACACTTCGACATGAATCGAAATGAAGGTTAAAAAAAATAAAAATCTTGGCAAAGATAATTTTTAGGACATCAATAACAGAGCAGAATTTTTTTTCTCTCACTCTCGCCTCCGACAACTGTCTCTGTAATAAAATGTTTATTCAAGATGTTCAAAAAAAAAAATTGAAAATAAGACAAGAGACGAATAATAATGGGTGAAGATAGATTGGAAATTTGCGATGATGACGAACAAGTGTCGGTGTAAATAAATTCTTAAAGCATGACTCGCAATTTTATTTTCTTGCTTCATTTTTAATTCTTTTGTTTTAACTCTTCTAATCCGCCATTTGAGTTTTTTTGAGATTTTTTAAAAAATATTTCGGTTCTTGCAGGTTCGTAGTGCTTCCTCACTAAGAAGTGCACTTCCTCCATCATCTGCAAGTCGATCGACATGGGACAAAGACACCTACAGATCAACCTATTCTAGTCGCAATTATGATAACAATGATTCGTCGACGTCATCGTCGTCGTACATTCTACCAAGGTCCTCACTTTCGACGAGATCTGGATCGCCCGGGAAGGATTATGAGTCGAGGAAGGCAGAAAAGGAAAATCAAGAAGGTGAGTTTTTTCTTTGTTTTGTGATTTTATGAGGTTTTTGAGAAAAAAAAGGGAAATTTTTGAAAAAATAAAGGGAAATTTTCGAAATTTTAAAGGGAAATTTTCGAAATTTTAAAGGGAAATTTTGTTTAAAAAAAAGGGAAATTTTATTATTTATAAAAAAATATTTTTTTAAATAAAAATTTTAAAATTGTATGAATTTCAAATTTTTTTCAAAAAATATTTTTTTTCAAAAAGGGAAATTTTTTAAATTTTAAAGGGAAATTTTTTATTAATCGAAATTTCTTTTAAATCAAAATTTTTTTTCTTTCAATAAAGATTCTAATTATTTCTGTGTTCAAATAGAATAAAAAATAATTTTCTTCCAAAGGAAATTTTCCTTCAACAAAGGGAAATTTTTTTTTTTTTTTTTATTTTTTACCTTAAAAAAAATTTCTTTTTTCAAATTTAGTCAAATGTAGGGAAAACTACTATTAAAATTTTAAGGTTTTCCATAATTTGAGGTTTCAAAGAATTTTCCTATTAAAATAATTTTTTAATTCTCATCAGAAATGGGATATTTTATGATAAATTTTGGAAGTAATTCCCTAAAAAAAATTTTAATTTTTATAAGAAGGGAAATTTTTAATAAAAATATAAATATTTTTAAAATTTTTCAAATAAAAGAATTTTTTTTTCTGTTAATTTTTTTTTTTTTTTTTTTGTTAAATCTAAGTAGAAAAAAAAAAACATTTAAAACTAATTGTTCAAAAAAAAGGGAAATTTGTAAAAAAAAGGGAAATTCGTAAAAAAGGGAAATTCGTAAAAAAAGGAAATTTTCGTAAAAAAAAGAAAATTCGTAAAAAAACGAAAATTCATTAAAAATGGGAGATTTTTCAAAAGAAAGAAATTTTTTTTAAATTTTTAAAAAAGAAAATATATTTAAAAAAAAAATAATTTTTCATCAGATCGAAAAAAAATTGAAATAATTTTTTTAAAATTTTAATATTTAATAAAAAATTTAAATTCTTAAAAAATAGGAAATTTTCAATTTATAAAAATTTAACGTTAAAAAAATATAAATAAAATTACAACTCATCTCCATATTGAGTCACCCTTGAAATTCACGTCACTCAATTCAAATATTTGTTTACTTTTTCCCAAATTCCGAGATGTTTTCAAAATTTCCATTCACAAAACATGAAACGCTACACTGACACAGAATTTCCCGTGCATTCAGGTGCACTAAATTTCTCTTTCTCCGTCGCTCGTCACCCGTTCGTTAATTAATCAATCAATCTGATAATTTTTTTTCTTTAACCAACCAACACATGTCTCAAAAATTTCTAAACGTGTTAAAAATAGGTCTACAGAATATTTCAAATGCCTGATTCGCGTTATTTATAATAAATAATCAGCTTTGTTTATAATTACATTCGTGAAATTATTTTTTTGGCAGGTCTCTGTGGACTTTGGAACATCGGCAACACCTGTTTCATGAACTCGGTTTTGCAGTGTTTGAGTCACACGAAGGAATTGACGCGTGGAATTCGGGCTTTGGTTCCCGTGCGAGCAGCTGGAAAGGATCAACGCATTTTCACAGGTGAATTTTTTGGATTTTTTAAATGGAAAAAAATAGAAAAAATAATTTTTTGATTTTTTGTAGAATTTCAAAAGCTGATAAAGGAGTTATGGACCCCCGGGAATCGCAGTGTCAATCCATCCGAGTTCAAAATGGCATTTTCGAGCAAGCATCGCATGTATTCGGGATCGGCGCAACAAGATTCGCAAGAATTTTTGAGATTTTTCCTCGATTCGGTGCATGGGGCTTTGAATACCGCAACGAAAGCTGACCCAATTACGCTTGAAGATAGCATGAGGTGAGATTTTTTTCCGAAATTTCATCAAAAATCATCTAAAATTTAATTTTTTGGGTTTAGTGACGCACGAAAAGCTGAGTTAATGTGGAACTGGTATTCAAAAACCGAAAATTCAGTCATCAAGGATCTCTTTGTGGGACAATTGAAGTCGACTCTCAAGTGTACAGGTGAGAATTTCGCACATTTTTCAATAAAAAATATTTTTTTAATGAAATTCCAACCGTAGAATGCGGCAACACGAGTACCACGTTCGACCCCTTTTGGGATTTGAGTGTTTCCTTGCCATCGAATACGCGTTGCAAGCTCTCCGATTGCCTCGACTCGTTCATCAAAGAGGAAATTCTCGATGGCGACGAGATGCCAACTTGCTCAAAATGCAAAACACGCCGAAAAAGCACGAAGAGCTTCACGATCCAGCGTTTCCCCAAGATTCTCGTGATCCATTTGAAGCGTTTCTCCGAGACCCGCTGGAGCAAACTCACGACTCTCGTCGAATTTCCGACGTCAGAAGGCGGACTTAACCTCGAACCATATGCCTCATCCTCGAATTCCGACTCAAGCAATGGACTTTACTCGCTGTACGCAACGTCAAATCACATGGGATCGACTGCCGGCGGACATTATGTCGCCTTCTGCAAACATCCAGTCAGCAAAAAGTGGCACGAGTTCAATGATAATAGGTGAGTTTTTAATATTTTCTTCAGTTTTTCTAACGGAGTCAATAGGAAATTTTCAAAAAAAAATTAATCGGATTTACTCTTATGACGCGAATGATGAGGGACGATGTTGACACATTAACGACACAAAACGCAGAAAATTAAAATGTGTCTCATTAATGCGGAATTCTGACGCGAAAAGTGCTTTTTCATGGTTGTCAGAGTCCATTAATGCTTCATTTACAAAATGGAACTCATCAAATGCCCAAATTTTAGAACGTTTCGAAGAAAAAATTGATTTTTGCAAGATTTGACGTCTGTCAGTTATTTGGTAAAAATTTTTAAAATGTCAACTGGGTCAAATAATAATTTAAAATGTGCTCTGGGTTAAATTTGAAAAAGTCAAAATTTTAAAGACTTAGTTCTAAATGTGCATTAGGATAAAATTAAAATTTTGTTAAAGAAAAAAATTAAAATGTGCATTGGGATTAAAAATTTTAAATTTAGTTGAAGAAATATTTCAAAATGTGCATTGGGTTGAAAAATTTTAAATTTAGTTGAAGAAATATTTCAAAATGTGCATTGGGTTGAAAAATTTTAAATTTAGTTGAAGAAATATTTCAAAATGTGCATTGGGTTGAAAAATTTTAAATTTAGTTAAAGAAATATTTCAAAATGTGCATTGGGTTGAAAAATTTTAAAATGTTCATTTCAATAGAATTCTATTCAAAATATGCTTTGGGACTAAAAATCATATAATATGATATGGGATTGAAATTTATCTTGGGGCTCAACTTTCAATAGAAAGTATGTTAAATTTTGCAATTTGAAATTTTTGCCCAATGCACAAATAAAATTTTAAACCCAATGTAAATTTTGATTTTTTTTCATAGCTTATTACTTCTTTATTTCTTTTCTATTAAAAAATTTGAGAAAAAATTAGAATGTAACTTGGGATGAAAATTTGAAATTTTATTTTTTTCAATCCAAAATGTGTTCTGGGATAATTTTTATTGAACATTTATAAGAACAAAACATTTTCAAATGTTTCATGGGATCAAATTTCAAAATATTAAAGAAAAGATATTTAAACTTAGCACTGGGACAAAATTTTTTTGAAATACCTCATGGAAAATTTTTAAAATGTGCCTTGGGAAATTTTTAAAAAATGTGTTCTGGGTCAAAATTTCAAAATTTTTTCAAAAAATTTCAAAATTTTTTCAAAAAATTTCAAAATTTAAAAAAAAAAATTTCAAAATATGCACTGGGTTCATATATCACGTTCTTATTAATCAAAACACGCTTTCATATCTTTCCAAATGACAACTTTTAACAACTTTTTTACGACAAGTCAAACAAATATCTACCGATCCATGAACGAAACATGAAAATAATTTCATAATTACGATTATTACTCTGCAAATATTTCATCAACGCACAAAAAAAAAGAACAAAAATATGAGAAACGTCTGTTCCGATCGTAGAACAAAAATCGCAAGGAATTTGTTCAGTTGTTCCGTTGACATCACAATCGTCGCGTCGTCGTTCATCAAAAAAATGATGAGAATAATAAAATTTTTGGGTTTGTTTCATGTTGCGTTCGCCTATCGCTGCGAGGAACTCCTTTCTGGGAATGGATACAAAGGCAGTTGTTGCACGATACGAAATTTCAACCCGAAAGGCGATTATTTGATTGAAGGATTGGAGGCAACAAACATCAATAAAGTGAATTTTATTGATTTTAGGCACGATCGAATGCCGGAAAAGCTGTTCGCACGGGATTCCAGGATACAAGAAGTGAATATCACTCATGGAACTCTAAAAATTTTGCAAAAAAATGCCTTTTCCAATGCTCAAAAATTGAATTTTTTGATCTTAGCCCGGAATGGGATCAAAAATTTGGATGAAAATGTCTTCAATGGCGCCCGTTTTCTCTATAAACTCGATTTACGTCGAAATTTTCTCAATTTTATCCATCAAAACGCCTTTTGGGGCTTGGAATTCCTCAGTTACTTGTATCTCGATGACAATCGTCTCGAATATATCGATGGAAATATCTTCAGTCCACTTCAAAGATTGTTCAAATTGACTTTCAGCAACAATCGGATCAAGACAATCGACGCTAAAATGGTCTACAACTGCTTCAAACTCGATCATTTGGATCTTTCGCGAAATTTATTGACCGGAAATGCGATTCTCGTCAACAAATTCAACGAAATCTGCCTCATTAACATCGCGGACAACCGAATTGAGGCCTTTGAGCTGCAAGCGGAGCACGAGGTGACGTCACAAACACTCCAGCTGACAATTATCGCACGAAATAACGAGCTGACGAACGTCACGGTATCCGAAAATTATAATCTGAGCTATTTGAACTTGTTTGACAACCGAATCGAGAGCATCAGTTTCATCGTGCGAGGTCATCGCAACATTTCTTACATCAATATCGGACGAAATCCCGTGAGAAATCCAATTCCGCACAATTTTAACGGATTTTTACGGAATTTGAAGTACTTGAACCTCACTGCGAACCGTTTTGACAACATCACGAACGATACTTTTGCTGAACTTCGAGATTTACAGATCTTAGATCTCTCCGATGTGCAGTTGGGACACCCTTTAAAGCTAAAATCCTTGGAAAAACTTCAAAATTTGGAAATGTTGGACGTTTCAAATACCACAATTGATGATGCGGATCTCACGAATGCCATTAAAAAGCTCCTGCCGAACCTAAAATGCTTCAAATTCAACGAAACTGAGGGTTGGACATGCCAAGCTCCGTTGAACGAGGACCCGAATGACGAAAAACCGATAAATATCAACGTGGAAATGCGCAATTTTCTTCCGTGGTGGTCCCAATATGTCTTTGGAAGTGTCGCTGGAGGGCTTTTTTGTGTCTGTTTGTATGTTATTTGTCGCAAAAAGCAGCAAGAACGACAAGTTGTGAATAATATTAATGTTGGAAGTACCGCCACTGAGCTGGAAATGTTATAAAAATTACTTATTGACTCCCGAAATTTGAATTTTTTATAAAAAAAATAATTTTTTAATTAAAAAATTTTTATTTTTAGTGTAACCGATGCACCTGAAAGCAGCCTGGTCTCATCTAGTGCCTACCTTCTATTTTATGAAAGAATGTAAGAGAAAAACAAAAACATTATTATTATGATATATGAAACATTTAGCGAATAAAAAACCAAAATTATAAATTTTTCGTGAACTTGAATGATGAATACGAATAATAAACATTAAAATATATATAATGAAAAATATATATAATAAAATTTAGATATTAATAGATTTTAATTACATAAAAAAAATATTAAAAATAATTAATTATAAAAAATAATTATAAATAAATAGGATAGAAAAATAGCCATATTATATTTTTTTTTGTTTAAAAAATTTCTAAATTTTTTTTATTTAAAATTTTTTGTTATATTTTTTTATTAATTATATTTTTTATAAATATATAAATAATGTTTAATTTTAAAAATTTTAAAAATATATATAATTAATTATATTATTGTATAGAATATTAAGAAAATAGCTGAACCTAAGAAGAAGAAGAAAAAGATGATGTAATTTGTATGAAACTTCTAATATATATATTTACAAACAAAAAGGGTTATTTAAAAAAAAAGATGATTAATATTAAAAAAAAAATATTATTATTATAAAAATTAAACTTAATAATAATTAATTAATTAAAAATTAAATAAAAAAATTTTAATAATTATTTAAATTAAAAAAATAAGGATTCAAAAAAAATATATTTTAAAAAAATTGTGATTTACACATTTTTTTCTCTATAATTTTCATTTAATTTTTAATTTAATTTAATTTAAAAATTATTTTAATTTAATTTATTTTTCTAAAAGCTTTCAATGACTGGCAACTTTTTTAAAAAAATTATTTTTATAATATTTTAAAATATATTAAAATTTTTATTTTTTTCTTCTTTTAATTCATCACACCACAGGGATCCATTTCATCAAAAAATGTGTAAATTTTGTTATTTGTGCAATAATTCAGAGCTACTACTTCTAACCGATAAAAGTGATGATAATTGTTATAAAAAATGGCCAGTTAATAAATTTAATAGAAATATGAATCCTTCAAGTTATACTTCTACTAATAGTTGTAATAATAGTAACATTAATAAAACGATAAAAAATGTAAATTTATTTTTCAATAAAATTAAGGATCATCACAAGACATTGTGTGTAAAAAGTCAAAATTTTATAATTAATACACTTGTTGGTTTTTTGTTTTATTTGTTATGTTTTTTTATAGTTTATTATTTTTATTAATTAATTAAAAAAAAATGTCATATATTATATAATATATAATTAAAAATGAGAAAAACTTGTCATTATATATAATTAATATAATATATATTTTACTAATTTATTAAATTATTATTATTATTAAACATTATACATTATTATTATATTTAAAAAGAATGAATATGTGAACTAAAAAATTTAAATTTAATTTTTTTTTATTATTTTTTATATAAAAAAATGCGAAAAAGCTTCAATTTTCTTATAAATTTAATATATATATTATACAAACATATATAAAATATATATAATATATAATATAATATATATTATTAATATTTATAATAATTATTAAAAAATTTAATTATTAATAATTAATTTTAATTAATTAATTTTAATAATATTATTATTATTATTAATTAATTAATTAAATTTAAAAAATATATAATTAATTAATTTTAATTATTATTAATATTATTATTAATAATATATTATTATTAAATTATATATTTTTTGTATAATATATATTCTATATGTTAATTTGTTGTAAGGAATTCCTAAATTTTCCGTAAGTAGGACCAATATTGTACTTGGCAGTGACAATTAAGGCAGTAACGACCACAACTACGATCAATATTGATATCAAACTCAGTAAAATTTTCGCATTATAATATCGAGAAATAGGATTTTTGTGCGTTTTTACTGGAATTTCTTCAGAAGTTGCCTTTAAACTTGCTTTTGGAGTCTCTTTGGTTGAAATTTCATATAATAAAGTAGTTTCATAAATCGGAGTTGTCGTTGTCAAACTTTGATTTCGACAATTTCTGCCAACTTTGAGAACAATAGGCGATGAAACAAGAAAATCATCAATTTCAAGTGGAAATTGGTCATCTCGAACGACAGTGATGCTCGAATTCCGCAAATAATCCATCAAATTTGTCACAAAATCGCATGTAAAGTTCTCCGTGTCGAAGGAAATTTGCGATAAATTCGGTAATTGCACCAAAAGCCATTGATAATCGAAGCTTCGGAGGTCATTTTCATGCAAATTCAGCACTTGAAGATTATCTAAGCCAGAAATCGCCTTTAAAGGTAAGGAATTTAACTTTAATCCTTTGATATAAAGCACTTTTAACCCCGAAAAACTGCCAAATCCGGTAGATTTCATGTCAATTAATGAAAAACTCACGTCCAAATGTTGTAAATTTCCGTATTTTTCATCGTGAGGAAGGGTTTTTACCGGATTAAATGCCAATGAGAGACTTTTCAACGTCTTCCAAGGTAACGAAATGTCCGAAAATCCTTCCAATTTGTTCCTCGAAAGGTCGATTATCTCCGTTTGAAGGTTTTTTTCAACATTTATGACGCGAATATGATTGTTCGAAGCTAAAATCTTCCGAATTGACGTCGAATTTTTAACATTTCCATCGATTTTTAGACTTGTAAGGTCATTATTTGTCACATCTAGCAGCGATAAGTGTCTCGAATTGATGTGCAAGTCAAGGGTAACCAAAAAATTTCCTTCCAAATCGAGAATTTCCAACTTTTTGTTGTGCCAAAAGGCCTTTGGATGAACAAAGGTGAGTTTATTGCTGTAAAAATGAAGTTCCTTGAGGTTTGTGAGTGACGCAAAGAGTCCCACAGGCACTTCTGTGACCAAATTATACGCTAAATTCAAGTTTTCCAAACTAACAAGCGTGTCAAATGCCAAAAAATCGACATTTTTTATCGAATTATGTTCCAGATTTAGTGTCACAAGTGACGCGGCTCCCCGAAAAGTCTCTCTTCCAACACTTTCCAGCTTATTTCTGTTCAAATGCAGCTCCCGAAGTGACGTCGCCTTCTCAAAACTGCCATTTTTTATGCTTTTCAGGTCATTTCCAGGCATCTTTACCTTCCGCAAGTGCGAAAATTGTTCAAAAACCTCCGCGGGAAAGGTGTTTAGCTGACATCCGTAGTACTCCAAGACGTTAAAATCGCGATCCCGAGCATCCGTGTAGCGTAAAGTGTCGTTTTCGGCAAGCGTGATGTGCGTTGTGGCACAAATAATTTCCTTGGAGTCCATAAATCCGATCGTAAAATGTGACGAAGAGCCGCAGGAAATGTCCCGACCTGACACCGAGGCGAAAATTAAAGCCCAAAAAACGAAAAATATCGTTCGGAGGTCCATTTTTGTGATGTGAGATGCGATTGAAGCGAGAACTGAACGATAACTGATTAGCATAATTAATATTTTGATTGATTTTATAAATGATACCGGAGAGTTTTGTTCTCGAGAGTTGCGAGAATTTGAGAATTCGCTCGAATTTGGTCGATAATTGGCAAAATTTTGGATTTTTCGCCTCTTTTTGATCCAAGCGGGACTGAAAATCGCTTTAATTAGCGCTGAAAATCCATTTTTTGGTCCATTTTGGGGTCACTTAAGCTCGTTTCACGCCAAATCAGGTCAAAGTCGTCGCATCTCTCATCTTTATCGGCAAAGCTTTGAACTTCACTGTACATCGTTAGTGTGTCAATGATTATTTTGATTGATTTTTCGCAGAATTATCAGCCGAATCACGCGTAAATGCATCCAAAAGTCACTCGAACAGCAACTTTTCCATCCCAAAACGCGAAAATTCCCTCACAAACTACGGATCGATAACAGCTGTTATCCTTCAAACGTGCCATGAATCACGCAACGGACATCCCGTAACTGCTTTTGTGATAAATTTCGATAATTTTTGATAAATTTCTCATGTTTCTCCGGGTTTTTAGTCGATTTCCAGCATTTCTCGGGGTAAAATGCCTCGTTCGAAGCGCACAAGTGCCGATTTGCGGTACGAAGCTCATGTCCAAAAGGTGACATCGCAAGTAAATCAAGTAAAAAAGGCCATGGCAGACACGATAGAGAGAGCTGCGGAGCGTGGCGGCAAGATAAATGAGCTGACAAACAGAGCAGAGGCACTGGAAACGACAGTTTTGGTGTTTCGGAAAGACGCAGCGGTCGTAAGACGGCAAAATTGGTGGCGGAATCGGAAGATGACGATAATTATTTGTGTGGCGGTAGCGGTTTTGGTGCTTATTGTTGTCATGTCGCTCATTAAATGGCATTAAATTGGATTTTTTTGTTCATTTTTTGTCGAAAAATTGTAAATTTTCAATAGAAATTGGCTTTTTTTTTAAAGCAATTATCCAAAAAATTTTAAATTTTCTTCGAATTTTTCTTAAAATTAAAATTTTTAGGAACAAAATTAAATTTTTTAATATAAGAATTTAGATTTTTGAGTCTTTTGAAGGAAAAAATTAAATTTTTGAAGAAAAAATGTGGTTTTTGAACAAAATTTTATATTTTTGGAAAGAAAATTTCTATTTTTAATCAAAAATTAAATTCTTGAATGAAAAAAATGAATTTTTCGAGTAACTTTTGGAACAAAAATCAATTTTTTTCAACTCTTGTGCTCTTTAGCAACAAATATTAGATTTTTGAAAAAAATACTGAAATTCTAGAATTCAAAATTTGACTTTCGAAAAACGAAATTAAATTTCTGATGTGCAAAAATTAATTTTTAAAAGAGAAAAAACAAAATTTTTGAGTCTTTAGAAGACTTTTGACTGAATTTTTGAAAAAAAATTTTTTTTTTTTTTTTGAGTCCTTTGAGTAACAAAATTTCATGTTTCAGTTCATTTTTATGAAAATTTCATTTAAATGAAAAAAAGTTCATTTTTGAACCAAAAAATAAGTTCTGAGGGATAAAATTGGGATTTTGATTATAAAATCTTGACTTTTAAAAAAAAATAATTTTTCAGGTTAAAATTTGAAGTTTTAAATGAAAAAAATTATTTTAGAAGAGAAAAATAAAAATTTGTAAAGAAATTTTTTTTGAAAAATATGCGCCTTAATTTGAAGAAAAATTAAAATTTTTGAAAAAATAAAAATATTTGACATTGGGAGAAAAATTAAATTTCACAAAAAGCCAAATTTTACCGATTTTTCATGAAATTCTTATTTTTTTTTGGAATTAAATTAATTATTTTAGAGCAAATTTTTAATTTAATTTTTTAGAGGATTTCTAAGACTTTTCAGGAACAAAAATTAAATTAAATAAATAATTTTTTTTTTTGCAAAATAAATTTAGCGAATTTGGAAAGAAATTTGATTTTTAAGGAAAAATAAATTGGAGTGAAGAAAAATTAAAATTTTTAAATAAAAATATTTGACATCTGGGAGAAAAATTAAATTTTAAAAGAATTTGAAAAATTGTTTTTTAAAGAATTTTAAAAATTAATTTTTAAAAGAATTTTTAAAAATAATTTTTTTAAAGAATTTAAAAAATTATTTTTTTTTAAAGAATTTTAAAAATTAATTTTTTTAAAGAATTTTAAAAATTAATTTTTTTAAAGAATTTTAAAAATTATTTTTTTAAAAGAATTTTAAAAATTAATTTTTTAAAGAATTTTAAAAATTATTTATTTTTAAAGAATTTAAAAAATTATTTTTTTTAAAGAATTTTAAAAATTAATTTTTTTTAAAGAATTTTAAAAATTAATTTTTTTTAAAGAATTTTGAAAATTAATTTTTTTTAAGAATCAATTTTTCCATTAAAATCATAATTAAAATTTTTTTTTAAATTTTTCGCAAATGTTCAAAAAATTTTCGCAAATGTCGAAAAATCCAATAAATATTCTGGCTTGAAATTTTTCAAAGTATTTTTTAAATATTTTCATGACTTTTTTGAGAAATATTACAAATTTGAATGAAAATTGAGTAAAATCCGTACTTTGTAGCCTTAAATATTCATTAATTTTATTATTTTAAAAGAAAAAAAGGAAAAAAATAATTTTAAAAATATTTTCAAAAATATTTTTTTACATCCAAGTTTTACGGGGATCATAACTGCGCGTCTGTAACATCACGATATGTCGATAAATATTAAGTGCAGGTCCCAATTTCAAGTTAAACTTGAACATATCCGATCGTGTCATCAGCAACAAAGACGTCCCATCGATTTCTTGATCCTTAAAAATGAACGCCTCCTTGGGAAATACTTTCGCAAAGTAATCGTGAATCTGGTTGTAAGTCCAGGCACTCACATCTGGAATTGTGTCGCTGTTTGGCGCATTATTTTGTGGCGTTTTAAACAATTTTTTCGCTTTTTCAACGTTAATTTGGAGATTTTCCGTGATTTTGGGGCCTTCTTCCTTCACCTGAGTCTTTGCTTTTTTCGGTTGATCATCGAGGTCGGTGTCATTGAAGCCCGTAAAGTCGTTATCTTCTTCCGATTGGAGGTCTTTTTCGTTCGTAGACGAGGCGGAACGTGAAGGAGCTCTTGAACTAGTTGCGGATTTGCGTTCGAGCTTGATTTCGAGTTCGCGTTGGCGACATTTGTAACAATGCCAGTTGGCACGACGAACGCCTTTCCCGATTTTGGGGTCGTGACACAAATTGTGGTACGTGTCGTTGCAGGAAATGCACGTCGTGGAGGGTTCCATGTCGGCTCGTTCGCTGCAAAATGCACAAAATGCCTTTTGGGAGCTTTTTCGAGTGGAAGCGGCATTTTCCGTATCGCCAGGACGATGTTTCGAAGGGGATTTTGTGATATCCTCGAGATTTATTTTGCGATAAGGAGCATGTTTGTCCGATGGATCGTAAACTAACTTCGGTTTCTGTTGAAAAAATTAAAAAATTTTATAAACAAAAAATTTTTTCGAATAAAAAATCAAAATTTTACCTTCACTCGTGAGGATAATCGACGTTCTTCATTTTCCTCTTGACCTCGGGACGTTTCTTGGGACGAATTTTCGCCTTTTGTTTTGCGTTTTGAGCCATTTTCCTTCGGAGAACTCATTTTTCTTGCCAATTTCCGATGATTTTTTTGAGAATTTTGAATGTTTGTGACGTTTTATCACTTTCATTCGTCTCAAAAATAACAATGAGGCGTTCAAAAAAGTCCAAAACCAATCAGAAAAGACGTAAACATTTCCTCGTGAAACGAAATTCGAGTAAAATTTAATTATTTTGACAAGGAAATGGTCGCTAACACACAAATGGAAGAACTTATTTGTATTCCTGGGCAACGAATTTGTCCATTGACGGAGGAAACGATATCTGGGGAAGGCACTTACGAACGCGGCGGATATATTTACTCCAACTTGGCGGGTGTTTTAAAGTTTCGCAAGTCAGAAAAGGTAATTTTTGATAATTTTTTATGATTTTTCGTCAAATTTACCGATTTTTTCTCCGTAGATCACTTACATCGACGTCATTTCGCCAAAAGCGAAGACAATTCTACCAATTCCGGGTGACGTCGTTACCTGTCGCGTGCAAGTTGTGAACCAAAGATTTGCCAAATGTCTCATAATTGGCATCGGAGATGTCGTGTTAACGCGGCATTTGCGTGGAATTTTGCGAAAAGAAGATGTGAGGGCGACAGACAAGGATCGCGTTGAAATTTACAAGTGTTTCAGACCGGGAGATATAATTTTAGCGAAAGTTTTGCCACAAACGGAGCTCCATACGTATCAATTGACGACGGCGGAAAACGAGTTGGGAGTTGTTGTGGCGACGTATCGAGGACAAGATGTGCCCATGACGCCAATTGGATGGACGGAGATGCAGTGCCCGGTGACGTTGGCGAAGGAACCGCGCAAAGTGGCGCGACTTATGACGGAAAATCAGCTGCAAACGCTGCTGAAGACTGAAGTTAAAGACGAAAAGATGGAGGAATAAATTATTTTTATACAAGAAAAATTTTTTGATTTTTGCTTAATTTTGAGAAAAAGCTCAAAGTCAAATGTCAAAGTTTTGAGTTATAAAATGATTAAAAATGATAAATTAGAGCCCTTTGACAAATTTTTATCTATTTAGAGCAAGATTTGACAAAAATTGCTTTGACACAGTTTTTGACATAGTTTTTGACACAGTTTTGCTCTTGATTTAGTTTTCAAAACAAAACTATGTCAAAGAAAATTTTTTTTTTTCAGTTTCTATTTTTTGGCAGTTTTGAGTTGCAAAATGATTAAAAATGATAAATTAGAGCCCTCTGATAAATTTTTATCCATTTGGCGCAAGATTTGACAAAAATTGCTTTGACACAGTTTTTGACACAGTTTTTTTTTGCTCTTGATTTAGTTTTTAAAACAAAACTATGTCAAAGAAAAAATTTTTTTTCAGTTTCAATTTTTTGGCAGTTTTGAGTTGCAAAATGATTAAAAATGATAAATTAGAGCCTTCTGACAAATTTTTATCCATTTGGAGCAAGATTTGACAAAAATTGCTTTGACACAGTTTTTGACACAGTTTTTTTTGCTCTTGATTTAGTTTTTAAAACAAAACTATGTCAAAGAAAAAAATTTTTTTCAGTTTCAATTTTTTGGCAGTTTTGAGTTGCAAAATGATTAAAAATGATAAATTAGAGCCCTCTGACAAATTTTTATCCATTTGGAGCAAGATTTGACAAAAATTGCTTTGACACAGTTTTTGACACAGTTTTTTTGCTCTTGATTTAGTTTTTAAAACAAAACTATGTCAAAGAAAAAATTTTTTTTCAGTTTCAATTTTTTGGCAGTTTTGAGTTGCAAAATGATTAAAAATGATAAATTAGAGCCCTCTGACAAATTTTTATCCATTTGGAGCAAGATTTGACAAAAATTGCTTTGACACAGTTTTTGACACAGTTTTTTTGCTCTTGATTTAGTTTTTAAAACAAAACTATGTCAAAGAAAAAATTTTTTTTCAGTTTCAATTTTTTGGCAGTTTTGAGTTGCAAAATGATTAAAAATGATAAATTAGAGCCCTCTGATAAATTTTTATCCATTTGGAGCAAGATTTGACAAAAATTGCTTTGACACAGTTTTTTTTGCTCTTGATTTAGTTTTTAAAACAAAACTATGTCAAAGAAAAAATTTTTTTTCAGTTTCAATTTTTTGGCAGTTTTGAGTTGCAAAATGATTAAAAATGATAAATTAGAGCCCTCTGATAAATTTTTATCCATTTGGAGCAAGATTTGACAAAAATTGCTTTGACACAGTTTTTTTGCTCTTGATTTAGTTTTTAAAACAAAACTATGTCAAAGTTTTTTTCAGTTTCTCTTATAAAATTTAAAAAGTTTTTGACAAATTTTTATCCAACAAAACTAACTTTGTCAAAGAAAAAATTTTTTTTCAGTTTCAATTTTTTGGCAGTTTTGAGTTGCAAAATGATTAAAAATGATAAATTAGAGCCCTCTGATAAATTTTTATCCATTTGGAGCAAGATTTGACAAAAATTGCTTTGACACAGTTTTTGACACAGTTTTTTTGCTCTTGATTTAGTTTTTAAAACAAAACTATGTCAAAGAAAAAATTTTTTTTCAGTTTCAATTTTTTGGCAGTTTTGAGTTGCAAAATGATTAAAAATGATAAATTAGAGCCCTCTGACAAATTTTTATCCATTTGGAGCAAGATTTGACAAAAATAGCTTTGACACAGTTTTTGACACAGTTTTTTTGCTCTTGATTTAGTTTTTAAAACAAAACTATGTCAAAGAAAAAATTTTTTTTCAGTTTCAATTTTTTGGCAGTTTTGAGTTGCAAAATGATTAAAAATGATAAATTAGAGCCCTCTGATAAATTTTTATCCATTTGGAGCAAGATTTGACAAAAATTGCTTTGACAGAGTTTTTGACACAGTTTTTTTGCTCTTGATTTAGTTTTTAAAACAAAACTATGTCAAAGAAAAAATTTTTTTTCAGTTTCAATTTTTTGGCAGTTTTGAGTTGCAAAATGATTAAAAATGATAAATTAGAGCCCTCTGATAAATTTTTATCCATTTGGAGCAAGATTTGACAAAAATTGCTTTGACACAGTTTTTGACACAGTTTTTTTGCTCTTGATTTAGTTTTTAAAACAAAACTATGTCAAAGAAAAAATTTTTTTTCAGTTTCAATTTTTTGGCAGTTTTGAGTTGCAAAATGATTAAAAATGATAAATTAGAGCCCTCTGATAAATTTTTATCCATTTGGAGCAAGATTTGACAAAAATTGCTTTGACACAGTTTTTGACATAGTTTTTTTTCTTGATTTAGTTTTCAAAACAAAACTATGTCAAAGAAAAAAATTTTTTTTCAGTTTCAATTTTTTGGCAGTTTTGAGTTGCAAAATGATTAAAAATGATAAATTAGAGCCCTCTGATAAATTTTTATCCATTTGGAGCAAGATTTGACAAAAATTGCTTTGACACAGTTTTTGACACAGTTTTTTTGCTCTTGATTTAGTTTTTAAAACAAAACTATGTCAAAGAAAAAAAATTTTTTCAGTTTCAATTTTTTGGCAGTTTTGAGTTGCAAAATGATTAAAAATGATAAATTAGAGCCCTCTGATAAATTTTTATCCATTTGGAGCAAGATTTGACAAAAATTGCTTTGACACAGTTTTTGACACAGTTTTTTTGTCTTGATTTAGTTTTTTATGTCAAAGAAAAAATTTTTTTTTTTCAATTTTTTTGCAGATTTGAGTTATAATATGATTAAAAATGATAAATTAGAGCCCTCTGATAAATTTTTATCAAGATTTGACAAATCAATCAAAGTTCTTCAAAAATTTCACAATTATAATTTTTTTCTTTTATTTTTAAGACTTAAAATTCTCCAATTTATTTACTCAAATTTAGCAAAAAAAAAATGAAAATTTTTCAAAAAAAAAACTGAAATGTCAAAAATTTGAAAATCGCTTTTTTGCTGATTCAAACTATTTTTTTTTTGAAATTTTTTTTTTAATTCAAGGCTTTAATTTGCACAAAAATAATAATTTTAAACAAAATTTGAAAAGTTTTTTTGCTCTTGATTTAGTTTTTAAAACAAAACTTGTCAAAGAAAATTTTTTTTTCAGTTTTAATTTTTTGGCAGTTTTGAGTTGCAAAATGAATAAAAAGAAAATTAAACTCGGATTTGTTTTAACGTTAAAGACTTTTCAAGTCATAAAACTTTGAAAAAAAAAACTTAAAAATTTTCTTTAATTTTTAAATTCTCTAAAAAAAAAGCTAAGAGCTTTCGGTTATAAACTTATATTTTTTTATTTTTTGTATTTTTGTAAAAAAATTTTGATAAAATTAGCCATTGAAAATTTAAAAAAATTAAATTAATTTGAATTTAAAAATATCTTTAAAAATTAAATTATTTTCATTATTAACTATTTTAATTATTTTCAAAAAATTATTTTTTTTATTAATTTAAGTTAATTTTTTAAAATAAATTTTTAAGAAATAAAAGTAGTTTAAAAAAAATAAATTTTTTACCCTGTAAACATTTTTCAAAATTTTGAAGCCTTAAAAAAACAAAAAAAAAAATTTTTTTTTGACCTTTTCAGGATTTATTTGAACCTTAAAACGAAAATTTAAACAATAATTGACTAAACTTATAAATTAAATATACTTTTTTTTGTTGATATCAGTTTTATTTTTAAATATTCATATAAATATTTTTTAACCTCTCTTTTCCTATAATTTATATAATTAATTAATATTTTATTAATATTTTTTGAATTTCCCTCAAAAAAATTTCAAAAAATTCATTTTTTTTAAAAAATAAATTTTTGAAAATTTTTAAAAGTTCATTCATTTCAATAAATTACTTTTATTTATTTTTATTATTATTTTTTTTAAATATCATTCGAAATCGACAATTTTTACCCAAAAAATGGATTTTCTTGCATTTTTTTGTACAAGTACAAAATCTACGTTTAAAAATTGTTTTTTGTAATTTTCCTAGTTTCTATTTTTTTTGTCTACATTTCTTAAAAGGGAATGGGTTTAAAAGTTAAGTAAACAAGTTTTTTGACACGATTTTTCTTTTCGTAATTAAGAGATTCTTTTAAGTATTTTTTTTTGCTACTAAAGGTACTTTCTACGTTCTCAGCCTTTTTCATTACTTTTTTTTATTATTTTTTTTAGAGAGAGAGAGAATTTTGAAAAAAAGTTCTTAAAATTTAGGCCAGTCGATAAAATAAAAAAAAAATTGCTAAAATTAAAAGGGATCACTTTTGATTGAACAACTATCGATGCTCCGTTTGATGGATTCATGTAACCTTTGTCTTATTTGACTTTTTGCCGAAGGGAAAGTGAAGTTTTCGTCGTCTCTTGGTGTCGGCATTCGGGGTTCCATTGACTCCGCCCGTTGCTTGTGCCGCAACTCCGTCTGACGAAGCGACTGAAAGGTCCCCGCCGATGCTTGACGAGTCAGTTGTGGAGGCGTCTTCCAGTTGCTGCTGGTTGTTGTTGTCGCCGCCGAGCGCCGAAATGACGTCATGAGTGCTTCCCGTTCCTGCTCGAGACGATCCAGGTCCTCGAGAAGTTCCCGTTGCTCCTGTTCCGGCGGCGGAAGCACTTGGTCCAGCGACAACGTTGAGGGGAATACTAAACGGTTGAATTGCTGCAGCGGCGGGCGTGATGAGACCAGTGATGGCGATGCTGCTGCCGCTGCTGTTGTTGTTTGGGGAAGTTGGAGTGACGGCGGGCGATGGTTGGGACTCCAGGGCGACCAAGTCGGTACTTTGTGATCGGGCCATTTTGCTGCCATAGGTGATGCTGCGAGGAGAGAAAAAATTGTTAAAAGGGTTTAAAATGAGAAAATTTGATGATTAACACACAAAATTAGTACAAAAAGTGTTAAAAATGTGATTTACTAACAACGAACTACAATTTTTACAGACAAAATTTGAATTCAAGTTGTAACTTTTTACTTAAAATTTAAATTTTTCTGATAAAAAAATATTTTTCCTTGAATTTTGAAATAATTTATATTTTAACGATGACTTCTTGCTAATCTATTTATAAAAAAAAAATATTAAAAATGTTCTAAACTTTAATTATTTTTTAATTAAAAAAAACTTTCAGCAGAGAAATCTAATTATTTAAACGAAAGTGTTTAAAATTAAGAGCAAAAAATTATTTTTAATAAAAATTTTTTAAAATTAAAAAAAAATAATTTTAAAAAAAATAATTTAAAAAAAAAAAATCAAATAAATTGTTTTAAACTAATAAAAAATTATAAATAGGAATAAATTTTTAAAATTTAAATTAATTTAAAATAAAATTATAAAAAATGACATTTTTTTCGAAATTTAAATTTTAAACCACTGTGTCTTCAATTTTTAACAAAAATGTTCAAATTTCGAAAATTGAATAAATTATTATATTGAAAAAATTAATGACTTCGTATTCTTTTCTACAATTTTTAAAAAATTTTTAATTATTTTAGTTTTAGAAGAAATTTCAATGTCAAAAATTATTTTAATTTATTATTTTTTTATTTTTTTTTTAAATTATTTTAATTTTAAATTATTCTAAAATTCAAAATTTACTTTCCTAAAAAAATTTTTTTTTTTCAAAATTAAAAAAAAATTTTTTTTTTTTTCAAAATTAGGTAAAAAAAAAATTTTTTGACTTAATATTTTGAAAAATTAACTGTTCTAAATAAAAAAAAATAATAAATTATTCATTTAAGCTTTTTAGTATTAAAATTAATAATAAATAATTTTTTTTTATTTATTTTTATTTTATTATTTTTTTTATTTTAATTTTAACTCTATTTAGCAACAACTTTTAATACCAAAAAAAAATTTTTTTTTTAATTTAATTTAAATTTTTTAATAGCTTTTTTTTTCAAAATTGAAGTTAATTTTGAGTCTAAGAAACCTGAATTGAATATTTTTTTAAAAAATTATTTTTTTTTAATTTATTAAGCAATTTTTACCATACGATTTTTTTTCCTTAAAAATTTGGAAATTTTTATATGACTTTTAAGTTAAATGACCTATTTTCTCATTTTTTTTTTTTTTAGAAAAATTCTTAATTAACCGCAAGTCATTCAAGATTTAGGATCAAGAAAAGACTTTTTTTACCATTTTCGTAATCGTCATCGTCAGTACTGCTCGTGGTTGCAGTCCTCGCCAATGAAACGACACTATTTTTGCGTTCGGCTGCGGGAAAATACAAAATTTTTGAGGAATTTTTCAAAGGAAATTGGATTTTTTCAAGGAAATTATGAAAAAAATGATGAAAAATGATAAAAATTAATTTAAAATGACTTGAACACAGATTTTTAGCTACAATTTTTTAGTAATTTTAGTCCAATTTAATAGACAATTAATACCAAACACCGATTTTTTGTGGTTTTGCATCCCAATAAATACCTTTGTTGCGACATAATTCTGCGTGGCGGCACAAATCCCGAACGAGATGCGCCCGACGATGGTCCGACAGGCAACGAAGCGGCACTTCCCGGTTGACTTTGTGATGTTAGGAGTTTTTTGCTGCGCGGCAAAATGGGGGCGGGCGGGGGTAGCGGTTGCTCGCAATAACTATTCCCGTTGGATTTTATGTAATTATTGATGAGGGCGATTTTTGTGGAGGAAATTGTGTCGGAGGCGGATGAGGGCGGCGTGATGTTCGACGATGAGCCGAGAACGAAGGTGATGGAGTCGCGATCCGTTTCGTCGCTGCCCGCAGACGAGTCTTTGTCCGTGTTGTCGGTGCTGCCGGGACCGCGACTCGAGCTGGCGGCACGCAAACAGCTATCTAACACAAAGGCTGCAACGAGAGACACGGAAAAAAACAAAGAAAGAGATGGGAACGTTGAACAGAAAATTAAATAAAATGAAAAAATGTGAGTTTGAGGAATGAAACGACGCCAGAAGATGATTTTTTTGTAATAATTGTCGACGTAAATTTGAACTAGATGTCAATTTAATTTACATAAGAATGCGTTAATTGATCAAGAAACGATTCTCGATCGTAAAAAAATTATCAGTTTTGGTCTTTACATCGACAAGATCACATCTCGGAATTTTTTTTTTTTTCATAAAAAAATTTAAAAAATTAATTTAAAAATTATTTTTGATAAAAAAAATAATTAAAAAAAAAGTTTTTCATGAAAAAATAATTTAATTTTTTTTAATTAAAATTAAATTTAATTTTTTTCCATAAAAAATTATTAGAATTTTTTTTAAATTAATTAATTTTTTTTTTTATTAAAATTATTTAATTTTTTTTTTATTTTTTTTTTTTTTCATAAAAAAATTAATTTTTATAAAATTTTTTTTATCAAAATTAATTAAATAAAAAATTAATTAATTTTTTTTCATAAAAAATTTTTAAACTTTTTTTTAATTGAAAATAAATAATTTTTAACTTTTTCTCGTATTTTATTACCAAAAAATCATCTTTTGGCTTCAAATTTTTCTTCAGAACGTTAATTCATGAATTCAGGCAACACTTTTTCATTCCAACAAGTCACCTCTAAAATCTACTTTTACAATTTTTTCTTAAAATTACAAAATTCCCTTAAATTATTTACATTTTTTCATGTAGTTTTGTTATTTTTATCGATTGATGTGTGCTTTGAATTACCCAAAACTCAAAAAAAAAAATTTTTTTTTTGAAAGGTGAGTTAGTTTTATTAGTTTTCTTTAATTTTCCCATCCAAACAAAAAGAAAAATTTAAAAAATCAAAAAAGTGTTGCTTGATTTTTCATGCATGGGGGTTGCAGGACGGAACAACACAAAAAAATAAAGAAATAAAAAAAACTAATCTTACCTTCAAAAAATTTCTTTAAAATCATAACAAAAAGATTAGAGATTTGGAAGAGCGATATTTATTTAGCGAATATTAGCATAACATAAAATCTGTCAAATATTCAAAATGTAATTTTTTTTTTTTGAAGATGAAAATATAGTTTTTTTTTTGGGTGGCACGTGTGTGTTGGATTTTCGGTTGGATTAATGGAAAAATATATATAAAGAAAAGAATTAATATCTTTCTTTAATTGATTTTTTTTTAAATTGTCAAAAAATAATTAATATTTTTTAATAAAAAAAGGGATTTTTCAGCTAGAAGCACACATCGACGATAAATCACAAAAATTAATTAATATTAAAATAAGATATATATTTACAAATTTTTAATTGATCAGTTTTTATTGAATAGGTAACATGTATTATTAATATTTATGATTATAATGATTTTTTTTTTAAGTAAATATTATCATTTATTTATTATTAATGATATATGTTGTTTATATAATAATAATAATAATAAAAATGCTAAAAAAAACATAACAATGAATAACAAACTTAACAATATTTTTAAGTATTTTTTAATTAATTTGTTAATTTTGAAATAATTTAAATTTAATTAAAAATTTAAAAAAAAATAATTCAAAGGATTTATAAATTTTATGAAAAAAAATTTATTCGAGAAGGCAAACAATTGTTTATTTAATAATTATAATTTTTTATATTTGATTTGAGATAAAAAAAATAATTATTCGTATTTGAATTGATTTTAACAAAAATATATAAAAAATACAAAAATTATCAAAAATAATGAAAATAATTATTTTTTTTTTTATATATATATGAATATTTGATTTGAAAAATAATAATTATATTTTTAATTAATTAAAAAAAAACTATATATAAAAAATACAAAATATATGTTTTATAATTATATATTTAAATGTATTTTATTTTATATTTAAAATAATAAAAAAATATATAAATATTATAAAAATAAAATTATTAATTATTTAAATTATTAATATCTATAAAAAATTATGAATTTTATTTTTTTTTTCAAATAAATTAAACATATATTTTTAATTTATTTTTATATACTTTTATATTTTTTTTTTTATTATTTTAAATATAAATTTTAATTATTTTTAATATTATTTAATTCCAAATTGAGCAAATTTGGGGTTCAAAAATTTTTTTTGTGTCTTTATTTATATAATATTATACAATATATATTTTAATATTATATATTTTAAAAGTTAGTAGGAAAATTATTATTATAATTAATAATTATTTATTAACATTATTATAATTTATATAATTTTTTATATATTATAATATTTATAATAATAATCAATACTTAATAATTTTCATTTAAAAAAAATATAAAAAAATGCTCAAATAAAAATATATGAAAGAACACTTGCTTTGTTCAATAAACTCATAATAATTAATTAAACTGTTTATTTATTTAAAAGAAAAAAAAAATACAAAATTGTATCAATTTTAAACAAATTGATATTGCAAAATGTAAAAACCTTTATAAACAATAAAAAAATAAAACTTGAACTCAAAAATAAAAAAAATATATTTGATCGACATTGATAGACATAAAAATATATTTAGTATACAGAATATACATGTATAAAAATTTCATGCACAGTTTTGTTTAATTAAAGATTTAATTTGTTTGTTTATCGTACATTTACACATTTAAACTGGTTCAAGTCATTTTTTAGTAATATTCGGAAATAAAATTAAAAAATAACAAAAAATATTTTTTTAAGGATTTTTTTTTTAAATTTAATTTTTTTTAACATAAAAAAATAATAATAAATTAATTAAGTAAAAAAATAGGAATTAATTATTTATATTAATTAATAAAAAAAAATAAAAAAGGGTTCAAACTCGGGGATTTTAAATAAAATTATTCCGATGAGAAGATTGAAAAGCTGTCTAAGCTCATCTTACCTTGCACTGAATCGTCATCGAGATCATCTTGGCTGCTGGTGATGCGAGCTAAAATTTAAAAAAAAATAAAATTAATAAAATATTTTTAAAAAAATTCAATTCGTACCTCTTGACATTGATTTTCCATTTTTATTGTACAGCACATTCTCCAAATACGAGATTCCATTGTTGCTCATAATACTGAACCCGAGCATTTGTTCGATTTGTTTCCAGCGATGCGTTCGTTCCTGCAACTCGCTCGTCACTTCGCTGAGGGCGTTGCGTGCTTCGACGATGCTCCGGTCCACGTCGTCAATGGATTTGCCGTGCGTCGACACAAAGGCACCATAAAGGCTCGATCGTTTCCGTCGGAGTTTCTCGCATGCCTCGCGGGCCGTTTGAAGTTGTTTTTCCGCTGCGATGCGTTTTTTGAGGTGTGCGCGACTTTCCAACTCGTACGTGAGTTGCAGCCAAATTTGCAATCCGGGCGGCGGCGAGTAACACTGATCGACGAGTTCGCCTTCGGCACGCGAAAGTTCGTTACGGAGAATTTCAATTTCTTGCTTGAGGGCTTGCACTTCCAAATCGGAGTCGGAAGACTTGAGACTGGGCGCTTCTTTGAGACGACGCTCCAAATCGAGCTTTTCCTTGCCGACATTTTCTTGTTCGACGCGGGCGCGTTCAAGCTCCTACGGAGAAAAATCATTAAAATATTAATTTTTGAGAAATAAATTATTTTTTTAAGAAAAATTTAAAAAAATTAAGAGTTAAAAAAATAAAAAAAAAATTAAATTAAAAATTAAATTAAAAATTAAATTAAATTACAGAAAATTTATTGGACAAAAAAAATATTATTTTTTCGAGAAAAAAAAATTTAAAATATTTATGAAAAAAATTTTTTTAAGAAAAAAAAATAATTTTAGAGAAAAAAAAATAATTATTTTAGCAAAAATAATTTTTTCTGTGAAAAAAATAAATTAATTAATTAAAAATTTTATGTAGCAAAAATATTTTTTTTTGTGAAAAAAAATTAATTAATTAAAATAATAAAAATTAAATAATAAAATTTAAAAAAAAAAGATAAATTAAAAAAATTATTTTTTTTAAGATTTTTTTAATAAAAAAAAAAATAATTTTTTTAGCAAAAATATTAATTTTTGTGAAAAAAAAATATTTTATAAAAAAAAAATTAAAAACTCACTTTTTGCATTTCCTGCAATGCAACTTCGGCACTATGAAGTCCCTCCATGTCCTTCGCCATGCGTCTCATGTGAAATTTGGCATTTTTATTTTGTTGGTACGCATACCAACTGCCAATGATAGCGGTTAAAAGTAACGCCACGAGCAATAAATCCTTCCAGCGTGTTCCAGTTTCTGTGAAAAAACAAAAAAATTAATTAAAAATCAAACAAATTGACGCCCAAATACCCTTGAGAATCGACATAAGTAGAATTGTGAAGACAATTAGCTTCGTTCTGAAGTTCAAGGTCTCGAGACAAAGCGTTCGCGTTCGCCGTAAATGGATTATGTAATGATCTCTCAACATTTTTTATGCGCGGAATTTCACGTTGATGCACAACATGGCTTTGCACGTGTGTGTACTTGGCGGAATTTATTTATTTTTTTAATTAGAAAAAAAAACTAAACAAACTTTTTTTTTGCCGTCTTCTAAGAATCGTGTCAGGTGATAACTGAGAATATTTAAATGAATATTCACAAATTTTTTTGCTGTTGTTTAGTCGTGTTATTAGCGACGACGTATGCAGGGATGGGAATTAAAATAATTAAAAAATTTAAAAAAAAAAATTTAAAAAAAATAATTTATTTTTAATTTTATTTTTTTTATTTTATTTTTTTTAAAATATTTTAAAAATTTTTAATATTTTTTTATTTTTTTTAATTCTATTTTTTTTATTTTTTTTAAAATTTTAAATTATTAAAAAATTAAATTTATTTATTTTAATTTTTTTTATATAATTGTGAATTAAATATATTTTATAATTTATTTAAATTTTTAATTGATTTAAAAAAAATTAAATTAAATTAAATTTATTAAATTAATTTTTAATAAATTTTTAATTAATAATTAATTTTAAATAAAAAAAATTAATTAGAAAAAAATAATTTAATCTAAAATAATAACTTATAAATAAAAATTAATTTGAATTTATTAAAAATATTTTTTTTTAAATTTTTTTGAGCCCTTTTGAGGTAAATCTCTGATACGTTCGATAAAAATGTTAAAGAATCTCATTACAGTTCTCTCGAATTCTGTTAAGAACTTACAGAATGAATACGGTCTGAGTCACAGAGAATAAAATTATGCAAGAGAATAAATCTTCTTGGGAGCTGAGTTGTTATTGTCTTTAGGCGATCGTTAAATTTTATTAACAAACGACTACTTTTTGACAATTAAAATAATTTTTCAACAAATTATTAAATTTAAATTTTTAAAAATTATTTTTAAAATTATTTTAATAATTATTTAATATTTTTTATAAAATCATGCAAAAATTATTTTTAAAAAATTTAATTTAATTTTTTTTTTTTTTTTTAATAAAATTTCAATGTTTTTATTCCAAAAATCCTTAAAAAAATTTTCAGCTTTTTAAATTTAATTTTCACACAAAATTAAATAAAAATTTCTTCACTAAAGTATTTTTCACATAACTTTAATTAAAATTCAATTCGTGCCGTTACCCCCTTATTAAAATTAATTAACAGTTTGTTATGAAATCGCATCTCCAAAGCCGTAATTAATGAATTTTAACACTTATTTGCATTTTTTCCCTCGCAACGCGGAAAATCCCCGGCAATAATTTCAGTTCACTCACCTCGCGGTGGTCCAAACAACACGGCATCCATTGCCTTTAGTGCGATTTTCTGCTTGTGAATTGGGTCTTTGATGCCCAGCACGGTGCTCACGTAGTGCATATTGTTGACAGCGAGCAACGGCAAAACGCGTCCCGTTACTTTGTGCTGACGGAAAATTCTCACGTATTGCGGAAGTTGCACACTTTGTGCCAACCACTCGGTTGTTTGATCTACTGTCCAGTTGTGAACCTAAAAAAAATTTTTTTTTTAAGACTTTTTTTGAGAAAAATTTTAAATTTTACCTCAGATCGCAACCAGGCTTCCCACAGTTCTTTTACGCTGATGTGCAAGTCGTCGTTGTGATGGAAAGCTTTATGTCGCTTCTCGTATCCAGACTCGTATTTGAGTTCTTCTCTCAGGAACTGAAAAAGAAATTAATTTTAAAATATTATTTTTTTTGACCCAGTTCACATTTTAAATTTTTGTCCCAATAAATATTTTCAAATTTCACCCTAATGCACATTTTATCTTTTCAAGTCAGTAAATATTTATGAAATTTCTGTCTTTAAGAAATAATTTCTTATTTTTGTCTCGGAATTTTTTCCCAATGTACAATTTTTAATTTTAGTCCCAATGCACATTTTAAAATTATTTTAACTAAATTTATTTTTTAAATTTAAGATTTCACATTAAAAAAAATTAAGCCCATTGCACATTTTTAACAAAAAATTTTTAAATCTAACCTAACTTCGAATTTAGACCCAGTTCACATTTTTACTTTTTTTTAATTTATTACATGTCTTATTCATATTTTTTAATTCCTTTAGATTTTTTAAAATTTTTCCCATAGCACATTTTCATTAAATTTTAATTTTTATCTTTATCCTCAGTGGGTATTTTACAATATTTACCCCTTACATAATTAAAAATTTCATATTTCAAAATTTTTTCCCCAATGCACATTAATTTTTTTTTGTGATTTTCATTTTGAAATTTATCCCAGTGCACAATTTAATTATTTTTTAATATTTTTTGAATCTTTAATTTTTTAAGTATTTATTTGCAATTTTTTTTCTTTTTATTTAACATTTTGAAATTTTTGGCCCAATGCACATTTTAAAAATTTTTAATTAATTTTTTTCTTCAAAATTCAAACTTTTCGTAATTTTATTAAATTTTTTTTAAATAATTACGCGCACCAAAAATGCTAAATATGTCTCTAAAACTTACACAAACTCCTGTTAACAGCAAAATGGAGACATTTACAAACAAAGCTGACAGATAAAACATGTCCAAACATCACGAATCTCAATTCAAGCGTCGTAGAACGCTCTTTGTTCGATTTTTTTTTACTAAAAATTCTCTTTAAAAAAAATTACTTCTTAACTCTACTGAACTTCATTAAATACTGATTTTGTACTGAATTTAATTTTTTTTTAACGATGAGAATTATTTCATTAAATTATTTCGAACAAAATTGATTATTATTATTCGACATAATTCATTCAAACACGAAAGATTTTTTTTTTCTACAATTTTCCGATTTTCACTGTCGAACCGTTCGACAAACACTGATCCGAATATTCTCTCGCCCGTTAAAAAAGATTTTTCGTATCGCGCACGCTTAACTAAGTGTTGAACTCGTGGATCTTTTTGTCTTGTACTCTCCGTCATAATTATTCGAAAAAACATTCAATTTACATTTATAATGAGACGTGTGAGTCTCGAGGCGAGAGAAAAATGCTGCTGCGGCAAAAACAAAAAACCGGGCGTCTCCATTTGTGACATGTGAGTTTATTATTGTTTTGAAAAGCGGCGACACGATTCGCAGCCGCCGTCGAAAGTGTGACAAACTGATGAAATATTTGGAGAATTTTTTTTTTTGAAGTGGGCGAGAAATTCCAGCAAAAGTGATGAATTTGCTGAAAAATTTTTGTTGGAAAGCGCCAATTTTTTAAAAATTTTTTAAAAGAGATAAAAATCTCAGCAATTTATGGGTGAAATTGGGCATGAAATGATGCCGATTGTGAATTGAAGAAAAAAACTCGTAATTAAATTTCGCATGAGTTTTGTTCTATGGATTCGTACGAGAAACTCACGTGAATTTGACACGAGGCGGTTCAAATGGGAATTGTGATGAATGGGAAGCCATTGTGCTTTACTTCACAAGAACTTTGAGTAGGTTGTTATGGGAAAAAAGGGGTTAATGGTTAAGAATAATGGACTCAATGGTCGAAAATTATGGAAAATTCCACATTTTAATAGAAAAAAAGTGTCAAAAATAATATTCAAAGAAAATTTTTGATTAAAAAAGCTAAAATCATGATTTCGTGAAAAATTTATAAATAAATCATAAATAAAAATTTTAATTAGACAATTTTTTGAATAAAATATTTTAATTTTTATTCAATTTTTGACTAAAAAATCGAAAATCGTGATTTCATGGATTTGATTTTAAAAAATTAATAAAAAAAATATTAAAAATAAAAAAACCTTAAAACTTTGCTGTTTACAACCTGAAATAAATTTTTAGAGCACAATTTTGAATTTTTTTTTAAATGTTCTTTTTAAGATTTTAAAAATTTTAACCATGAAAAATTTTTTTTAAAATTTTAAAAAAAAATTAATTAATTTTTTCAAAAAATTTTAAAATAAAAAAAAATAAAATTTAATGCAATTGTTTATAAATTTAAAATATTTAGAAAATATTCGCAAATTGAAATTTTCATTTGATTTTATATTAATTTTTAATTTTATTAATTTTTAATTTTATTAATTTTATTAATTTTTAATTTTATTAATTTTTAATTTTATAATTTTTAATTTTTTTAATTTTTTAATAATTATTTTAAAAAAATTCTTTAATTTAAAAAAATTTTTAATTTTAAAACTAATTTTTTAAATTTAATTTTAAAAAATGGAATTTTAATAATTATTTTAATTAAAAATAAAGAAAAATTTAAAATTAAAAAATATTAAAATTAAAAAAAAAAAAAAAAATTATTAAAAATTTTAGTAAATCTTATCAAAATTACCAAAAATTTAACTCGAACAAGAAATTTAATATTTTTTCAAATTTTTTATCATTTTATGATTTTTTTTTTAATTTTTTGAAGAATTTTTCTTCGTTAAAAAATATTTCTAACTGTTTAAAAATATGAAATAAAAAAACTCACAAAAAAGGGACAAAATTTCACTCAAAAACCAAAAAAAAAAATCAAAATTTCTACTTACATCATCTGATTCCGCGAGTGTAATATCTCCATCCTCATCGTCATCCAACTGCTGATGTAGATGCCGTATCGCCTCCATGCCCAATTTGTCGTGATTGAGACAATCTGCATCATCTAACAAACACGCACTGCCTTCTCTTTCCGTCACGGGAGATGCACCGCTTCCCGAAAGACCTATCATAAATAAATCTAATTGAGATTTGAACATTTTAGTCTCTAATTTTTATTTTTCTTAAATTTTGGAACAAATCAACTCCATTCCATAGGAACTGAACAAATTAACAAATGAACGTGCTGAAACGAAAAAGAACTGAAAAAAAAATCACAAAATTGCAATTCAATATTTTTTTTTTAGTTGGGTTTTTGAACCGAAACTGGGTGAATTTCATCAATCCGTCAATGTCTCGGCGGACACTTGCGAAAACATAAATTGAAAAAAAAAAACATTTTTACTCAGCAGCTAATAAAATAAAAGATAAATTCACTCATAAAAGTGCGAGAGATAACGGATGACCGAACTATAAACACCGTTTGCCGGTCACTCATAATTGGCGCAAATCCAAGAGAAACCCGGTGGCGACTTGCAGAAAAAATGCGAAATTCCTTTGTGTTGGTAGATGCCGTTGTCTTGCGCGAAACAAAAAAAAAATCAAGTGGGAGACGTTAATTGTTTCTATTCTTCTTCTTTGATTTTTATTCCATCTTTTGTCGTAAAATTCTTTGTTTTCTTGTCCAGAAAATCGTCTTTTCCTGCAAATGCGCTTGATCACTCAATTTTTGCAAAAACACATGTGAAATTCGTTTCAATTAATCATCGTTTCGTGGGTGCACGTTTTGGAATGTCCGGTGAAAAAATCACATACCAGACGTCTCCATTAATTTTCTTACCGCATTTCAAAGAAAAAAAATGCGGTTTTATCATGGTTTGACGTCTTTCTGTGGCAAAATGTGCACTGGGATGAAATTTTAATTGTTTTTCAAATACTTTTTAATGAAAAAATTGAAAATCTGATAAGAATGTCAACTGGGTCAAAAATTTTAAGTATTAAAATTTGGGAAAATTCTAAAATATGCATTGGGTCAGATTGTTTAAAATGAATTTATAAAGCAAAAACATTAAAATTTGAACTGGGTTTTAATTTTAAAAATATTTATTGGGCTAAAACTCACATATTTTACTAAAAAAAATGTGTATTGGGTCGAAATTTGAGATTTTTTAATAAAAAAAACAATTTTAGAAAAATTCTAAAATGTTCATTGGGTTCGATAATTCAAAATTTACACTGGGTCAAAATATTAAAATATCATTGGGTCAAAATTTAATTTTTTTAATATTAATATTATCCTTCAAAAAGCATAAATATTAAAAGACAAAAAATTCAGAATGTGCACTGGGTCAAAAATTTAAAGATTACTTTTGAAGCAATTTAAAAAATGTGCATTGGGATAAAATCCGAAATTTATCTTAATAAAATCATTTTGAATGCTTTTTGGGACTCAAAATTGAAATTGACACTGATTAGACATTTCATAATGTGCACTGGGTTAATTCATTTTTCTTTAGTTTAAAACACTTTATCGTTGTGAATTCTTCTAATGACAACTTTCTAACTTTTTTTATGGATTTCTTTGCCATTTTATTGATCAAAAACATTTTTGCTACGAAGTTTCGTGACATTTTTTACATTCTTCGTACATCCAAACGATAGAAATGTTGTAAAAAAAAATTTGTTTCATTTTATTTTAAGAACCATCCTTGGCCTTGTAGTGACATAATTTTGGTCGATTTTTTTTTAAATGTCACCCAAACTCGTGGGCGACTGCTGGAATTTTTCTTTCTTTCTTTATTTTTAAAAAATTGAAATATTTCTGGAGCCACTGTGGATTTTTTTTCCATTTTTGAACAGACACCGAAGAAAGATTTTCTGAGTCAAGTTCCGAATTAATTTATGACTCGCAACAAATATTTGCTCGAGATATACAGTTTTAACACTTTTATGACATCTAAAACAAACAATCTCGGCAAGATCCGCAGCAGATAATAAACACGCGAACGAAACGAGATAAAAAATTGTACCGAAAATCTCATAAAATTATGTTTATTTTACTAATTAATAAGTAGCGCGTAAACAAACAAAAACATCTGTTGCCGGTTGAAAGTGATTAAAAAAAAATAGAGGCAATAAAAAAAGTCAATTGTGATAATTTTATCGACTGCAATTGATTTTTTTCGTGTTTCTTAGTCACTTGATCGTGCAGAAAAAGCCATGAAAAGTGTATTTTATGTCCGCGTAAATTCCTAAAGTTTTTTTTTTTTTTTTGTAATAAAATACAATTGTTCAAAGTCGACATTGACTCACCCTCACATGGGCAGTGTGCAAAAGTGCGGCGATAATTTTTATAGTTTGAGATTTTTTTTGCGAGAGAGCAAAATGAAAATGAATGTGGGAAAGTCGATTTGCATGTATGAATTTTTGACGAGTGAAGTGTTTCGACAACCTGTTGAGTCAGAATTTCATGTCGATTCACGATTTTCAATTTGCAAAAGTTACTTTTTCTCTAAAAAATTCAAAGTAAATAGAAAAAAATTATTTTTTTAAAATTTTTTTAAGAATAAAAAATTAAAAAAATATTTAATATTAATTTTTAACCACGTGACCTTTAAAATTATTTTTTTATAAAATTTTAATAAACAAAAGAAAAAAATTAAATCTGAGTCAAAATATTTAAATTTTGGATGAATTTTAATGAAAATAATTTTTTTCACAAAAATGTTAAAAAATTTAAGATTATTTAGCATTTAAAATTTATTTTGATCACGTGACCATTTTTTTACTTAAATTTCATTTAAAATAAATTAAAATCTCCAAAGCTGAATCAAATGAAAAATTCTTCAATAAATTTTTATAAAATCTTTAATTTTTAATGAAAAATTAACAAAATAAGTCAAAATTTGTATTTTAAACAAATTTTGAACCACGTGACCTTAACTTACAATTTTTTATTAAAATTTAAATAATTTTAAATCAAAATCTTAAAATTTGAATTAAAATTATTAATTTTGTTAAAATATTTATAAAAAATTCAAAGCTTCGATAAAAATTTTATAAAAAATGACATTAAACTTTAATAATGGTCACGTGGTTTTATCATGAAAAAAAAATTTCTTCGATTTTTTTGCATATAAAATTTTTCTATTGAAGAAATTTTTAAATGACTAAGAAAATTTATGAAGCAAGAACATAAAATGACTCATTAAATCATAAAATTCGTAAAATTTATTCTCAGAATATTTCCTGAAAATAATTTTAATGACAATTTTCATTTAAAAAAAAACCAGACGTCTCCATTAAATTCGTGAAATCAATCTAAATTGACCTACAAATGTTTTTTTTGCCTCTACAGCCAGCATTCAATTCACTTTTATCACAACTGAAGCTTTTTTCGCAGCACGTTGTAAATATAATAATCAACTTTCCATATAAAAAAATATTAAAAATCAATTCATTCCAGTCAGTTGGTCTGTTTATTACATTCAATTAAGAATGAAGAATTCTACGTTACAAAAAAAAAATCTATTACGACTCACAACTACGAAGACAATAAATTGATAAAAAAAAACTGAATGTATGACCAACCCACACTGGCAAAATAGCGACGACGTGTCATAACAAAGAAAATTCAAATTTTTTTTTTTCGAGAGACTAGAATCAATTTGTTACAACAAACATTGTTGTCTCTGCATGAATTAAAAGAAAGAGGACTGAACTGAAATAGATTCGCTTCAATTGTCGCTTTTAATCAGATTGAATTGCGAACGCGAATGAATTTGCCCGAAAGCCAATACACGGGCGACACACTTTTTTTTTTTGATTCATTGATGATCGCGGCGCGATGCAAAAAATATTTTTTTATTGCAGTGCAAAATTTCAAGTTCGACAAACGGCCTTTGAAATTATTAATAAAAATATGCTGCACTCCCTCCCTTCGCAGTGATCATTGTTTGTTGGGTTTTTTGTTAATTTCATGTCTTATTAGCGATTTTTGCAACGACTTGTCTCTCGCTAGATTACTCGTGAATGTTTGTTGAAACGATTAAACTTTTTTTTTCTTTTATTATATTTATTCTTGTTATTATGTATGAGAAGAACGACGAATTTGTGTTTAACATATTAGCAAATATTTGGCAACGTTCCTCGTTAGAGCGATGAGAGCGAGCAAAAATTTTGTGTAGATGTAGAAACGCAATTTTTTCAGGTTTAAATTAATTTTTCTAAAATTATTTAATATTAAAAATGCGTATTTTACCTTATAAATTGACAAAAAACAAAATTTCGAACATATTTTCGAAAATTTGAAATTTTTTCGAAGATAAATTTTCGAAAATTTCAAGCTTTGAACTAAAAATTTGATAAATTTACTGCGGTAAATATGAGGTAAAAATGTACAAAAAATTAGTTTGGAAACAAAAAGTTTCAATTGAAGAAAAATTCGAAAATTTTTTTGAAGGCATTTGTTTTCAAAAATTTCATGTTTCGAACTTAGAAATTAATTCAAAAGTTAATTAAAATATTTGATATACAGTTAAAATGAAAAAAAAACTTTTTAAAGCACCCAGGGAAATTCGAAAATTTGAAATCTTTCGAACTCAAATTTTTCGAAAATTCATTTTTTTAAACTTTTATGACGAATTAGTATTCAAAAAGTATATTTTCAAAAATCCAACTTGAATTTAAATAAGATTAGGTGCAATATTTTACATCGAAATTTATTTTAGAAAAAAAATTCGAAAATTTGAATTTCGAAATTTTTCGAACTTAACTATTTGATTCGAAATATGAAAGTTTCTTTAAATTAAATTAATTCAATTAACTGTTAAAAAACTTTTCTATTAAAAATCTTCTTAAAAATTAACTTTTATCAAAAACTTGAAAATTTTTAAATAATTCAATATCGAAAAATTTTCGAAAATCAAAATTTTTCGAAGAAAATCTGACAAATTCATGTTAAAATAATTTAAACTAGATCGGAAATACTTTTTTCTTGTTACTCGTTCGTGACACAATTACCTCAAAGGTCATTTCAGTCCATTCATCAACTATTTAAAAACCCATAGGAACTAATCATCCATCATCCAATCGTCATTAACTGTGTCGCGTTATTTTTTTTTTTTTGCTGCTTCAACTTAACAAACAAAGTGACAATTTTCTTGTGACTTGAAAAGTGTCTTTCTGTTAAAATTTTTGTCATCTCTAATTTTGAGAACGCAGTTACTCAGTGGATTTCAAGTCGCCTCAAGATCAAGTTGACATACCTACGTTATAATTTTAACAAGACGACTCGACGAAAAAAATGACACGACAAAAGTGCATCGCGTATCAAGGTGTGTTAATTAATTCTGCTGCAGCAGCGATGATGGCCAAGAGCATGTTTCTTTCAACGAAACACCTCATGTGATTTTTGGACGGAAGTTGTTCAATCAACGAAAACAAACAAGATGGAAAACAAGAATTTGTGGTTCTAATACGAGTTACTAAGAGACGAAAAAAGTTTTAAATTACTTCTGGTTAAGACACTTTGTCACAAATGTCATCAGATATTTGCAATTCGTCGTAAACACGTGTCTTATCAGCTGAAACGGATATGACATTGTTTGCGATTTTTTGATCTATTTATGGTGATCAGGTGTACGATGAGTGGTTATTTCTATTTTAGGAATGTTTCGATAGAATAAAAATTGAATTTTGTTCTATAAAGCGCCCTCTGTATTTAGATATTTTAACTTTTTGTCTTATAGAGCGCCCTCTTGTGTTCAAATTTTAACTTTTTGTCTTAAAAAGCGCCCTCTTGTGTTCAAATTTTAACTTTTTGTCTTATAGAGCGCCCTCTTGTGTTCAAATTTTAACTTTTTGTTTTATAAAGCGCCCTCTTGTGTTCAAATTTCAAATTTTTGTCTAATAAAGCGCCCTCTTGTGTTCAAATTTCAACTTTTTGTCTTAAAGAGCGCCCTCTTGTGTTCAAATTTCAACTTTTTGTCTTATAGAGCGCCATCTTGTGATAATATTTCAACTTTTTGTCTTATAGAGCGCCATTTTGTGTTCAAATTTTAACTTTTTGTCTTATAGAGCGCCATCTAGTGTTCAAATTTAAACTTTTTTGTTTTATAGAGCGCTCTCTTGTGTTCAAATTTCAACTTTTTGTCATGTAAAGCGCCCTCTAGTGTTCAAATTTCAACTTTTTTGTCTTATAAAGCGCCCTCTGAACTTAAAAATTTCAACTTTCTTCCGAGTTACAACTTTTTACTCAAAAAAGCGCCATCTAGAGTTAAATTTTTAAAATTTCGATCAAGAAAGCTCCTTCAAAAGTTCAAATTTCATCCATCACTGATACTTTCATCTAAAAAAAAATCGCTCTGATTACCGCGATCAACTTTGTAATAATCGATCAACCAACTGAATAAACATTGAATTGCAATATTTTGTGAAAAAACGTGACCAACTATTGCGTTGGTGTTAGAGCGTTTCACACGGGGAGGAGATTCGCTCCGAAAATAGTTCACCGGCACGGAAGTCTCTCCCCGCAAAAACTCAACTCACATACGGAACAAAATAAATAACAAAAACTAATGGAAATACATTAACACAAAACTTCCATTTTAATGCAACGAAAAATAAAAAAATCTCACAACCCGTTTACTTACTATTGAATTCATGGTGAACTGCTTCCGACATCGCCTGACTTAGCATCGCGTACGAGCTTTTGGACTTTTCCAACTTGTCTTTTGGCTGTTGTTGCTGCTGCTGCTGCTGACTGGAAGAGCTGTGATGTGAGTTTTTGGTTGTTGAAGGGGTTGAAGGCTCTGGCGGTCGATTTGAGTGCACTGTGCTTTGTGTGTGATCCACTAATCGACTCACGACACTTCCGTCTGAGGCATTGCACGAATATACGAAGACCGAAACTACGATCGTTATGATCTGTAGTTTGTGTGGTAGCATCAAATGCATTTTTTTGAAATTTTCTTTGTGTGGTTTTAAATAAATTTTTTTTTTCTTCTATCTGGACATAAAAATTGTGAACTTAAATAACATTCAACAACAAACACTTATTTTTTTTTTGATTTGAATCTTTTCACATCTTTTCTAATTAATAACTTGATGTTTGTTATTGCTTATCGCTCCATGTTTCAATATTCGAGACGAGACAGATTTACGTCATTGTGAGCTTGATATTTTTTTGGTTATTTTTTTTCTTCTTCTTCTTCTTTGCTTTTGTTTATTTGTTGAGTCACGCAACTATCTACGAAATTATTGATGTATCTGTGGAAGGAAGACGTTGTTAACACCGCGCGTCACTTCTTTCGTACCGTTAAGCAAATTTTTAACCCCTTTTTTGATTGTGTCGCAAAAATTTTATTAATATTTTATGTTTTTTTTTGTTCATGGGTTTCTAGTTCGAACTTTATATAATATTTTTTTTTATTTAAAAATGAAAAATTTCCATTTTTATTTAATATAAAAAAAAAAATTAATTGAATATTTTTGAAATTATTTAATTTAAATAATGAAAAATAAAATATTTAATTTGATTTATATTTATAAATTAAATATTTTTTATTATTTAAAAATTATTTTAATAAATAAATTTATTAATAAAAAATTAAATTAAATAAAATTGAATTAAAATAAAAAAAAAAAATTAAATATAAAAAAATTAAATAAATAGAATTTATTTTTAAAATTTAATATTTAATTAAATTTAAAAATCAAATTTAAGCTTTAACCAGTTTTTTAAATTTAATAAAAATTAAATTTTAAAAATAAATTCTATTTATTTATTTATTTTATATTTAATTTATTTAATTTAATTTTATTTTATTTAATTTAATTTTTAAATATTAATTATGAATTTAGCAATAAGTTATTTAATTTAATTTAAATAAAAATATTTTTTTAAAAATTTATAAAAATATAAAAAATAATACATACAAAATATTCTTTAAATATTTTTTGAGAAAATATTTATTTTATATTAGATAAAATGAATAAAATTAAGGAAAAAGATTTTTTTAAACTTTATTAATATAAGAAAATTTTAAGAAAATTTTTAATTAAAAACAAAGCAAATTATGTAGGTATGTTGAAATTAAATTAAATATTTTTTAGAATTAAAAAAATAAAAAAAAATATTTTTAAATAATTTCGAATTAAAATTCAAAAAATAATAGAAATAATTATTTAATTAATATAATTTAATAAATTTATAATTTATCAATAATTATTTATCATTAATTTAAAAAAAAAAATTAAATGGAAATTTCCAATTTTTTTATCTGGAAATATGAACAAAGATCATCTAAGTAGACGACAATTGTCTCTAATTAGTGGAGAATAATTAAAGTACTGAGCACCTTAACTAATTCAAATATCACTAATAACATCACGAGTGCTCATACATCTAGCCTTGACTTTATTCAATGAATTTTTATATTTTTACTGTTTCGCTCGGTAGTTTTTATTGTGTACTTTTCATTTTTTTTTTCATTATGTGTGTGCAAAAAAAAACTTTCGTTATTTATTTAAAATTATTTTTTTGAAGAAATAATCACTTTTTAGCACCTTCGGAAATATTTTGTGAACCGATATAAACAAACAATCAAGAAAAATATGAAAAATTAATTTTTTCGTTAATATTTTTGATGATTTTCTAATGAACTTATTTATTATTAAACGACGTCTACTATTTTTTTTTTGCACATATACGTGTACTTTGCCTTCTTTTCTTGTACGTACTTATTTATAATCTTTTTTTTTTATTTTTCAACTATTTTTAATAATATGTAATCGTATGTGAGTCGATGGCTTTGCGATGTGTGAGTGCTGTGTGCAGTCTACAGCAATAATAATTGTAGAAATAATATCTCGAGGAAAGGTCTCAAGGTTAATTCCGGTAGTTAAAGGTGATTTAAAGGAGTTAAAAATTTGCTTTTGTCACGGGATGTCTCCGACGCGTCTTACGAGGTAAGTTACTCCGTTTTATGTGCTAAATTTTGAGTGGTTTTTGTGTATTTTGACTAAAATTACGGGAGACAATTGCAAAAGTGTTTTCGTTGGTAGATAGAAAGAATGGAACTGACATATTATGACAGCTGCGACGAAGCTGACGTGCCGTTTGTGGTTTGTTATGACATAAGGTAGATGGCAGATGACGTTAAGTCACGGGAGTTTGAACGAAAAAACCGTTAAAAAATTATTTCGAATTGAAAAAAATTACTTGGTAAGTAAAATTTTCTATTTATTTTAAAATTTTTTAAAAATAATTATTTAAAAAAATTTTAAAAGTTCAAAAAACTTTTAAAAAATTTACAAAAATTTAATAAAATTGAATCTTATTAGACATTATTAAGTCATAACTTAAGCTTTACGTCAAAAAAACCTACCTTACCGATGTTCGAATTTTTTGACGTTTCTCTTTTCGATCGATAGGGTAAGTGTTCAATTTCAATACATTTTTTTTTATTTAAATAATTTTTTAAAAATTTATTTTTTTCTTAATTTTTACTTTTTTCTAAAAATCCTCTAAAAAAAATTTTTTTTTTCGATTTTCTTAAAATAAAAAAAATCATTAATTGAAAACTCACCCTAACCCCAATCTTCGAAACAAAATGTCAATATCCACACACATGTACGTCGCTCTGTACGTGACATAGGCGTTATACGGCATCTTCGAACACATCAGTTAGCCAGTACATCGCCGTATATCGTGTTGTGTGCGCGCATATCTTCAACTTGTCCCACGGAATAAAATTATGTGAGTGAAGAAAAAATTTTTCTGTGACAAAAAAACAGCGAAAATTCTAGTGAAAAAGTACCAAAGACGCGTAAAAAACCGAGCGGCGCACTAAATTAACGCATTTTCCAGCAACGTAATTGATGAATTTGTGATCGAAAAGCGGGAGAAACGCGAAAAACTACTGACAAAGAGATTTTTTTTTGAGTTCTTGTTTTGTATGTTACCACGAAATACTAGAAAGAAAGAAAGAAGAAACGATTCTGTGTCGTAGAAAAGTAAGACGTACAAAAAAAATCGAAGTCGAGTCATCGGAAAGAAAAGTATTTAAAGTAATATTTAATAGAAAAAAGGGTCAAGAATTATTAAAAATCGAAAAATATTTTGAACGAAAATTCTAAAAAATGGGAATTGTGGTGAAATACACGCGAGAATATAAATAAATAAAAAAAATAGCAAAATGGATGAAAAACATCAATAAAGAAATTGTTTCGTAGGTCGTGCACTAATATTTTTCAAGTTCACCTTGATTTTAAAACGTTCGCTTCCAATTTTTCGACAAGAGCCAAACACAAACAAAATCTATCTCGAAATCGAATAAATCTAATTACTACGCAATTTCAATTTAATAGCAGCTGTGTGTTATATTTGAAAACAATTACAACAACAACAACCACAACCTAGATAAAATTCAAGAACCGTTAGATTAAAAAAACAAAAAGTGAAATATGTTAACCATAATGACGTCGAGTGAGACGGAGCGACTGACAAAATCAATTAAAGACGAAATAATCGAGGAGCATGGCGGGAAAAAGGATCATGACGACTATCTGGAGGAGGACAGTACGGAAATCAAAAACCCTTTTGTACACAAAGTAGAATGGAACGATCCGTACGATAAAATACGGGTAAGCATTTGGATCTTTACATACAACAAAAAAAATATTTTTTGCACTAATGACGAATTTTCGATCGATATTGTTGACGACGACGACGGTTTGAGTTGCGGTCTATCGATGCACGAGTACGGGGGTTGTTACACATATGCGGCTTTTCTTCTTTCACACACACAGACACAAGTACAGAGCATGTTTTTATGTCAAGTACGCCTCTATGGATTGCGTTAACCCGGCAAAAATTTTGCAATTCTTTGTTGTCTGTACACTTGAAGTAAATTGAACCAATTTACCAACGAGATGAACATCAGCTGGGCATCCTTGCCACTAGACAATATGGGAAATAATTTATTCATTAATTTAATCAACTTTAATGAGTTGCATTTAATCATATAATTCGATAACGAGAGTAACTTGGAGAAAATTGAACTTTCACTGCCTTTTTCTAAAGGAAATTAATAGCCTTGACATTTTATTGATCATCATGAGTTATGATTTTACGTCAGTTAATTCCTTTGTCATAGTTATGAATCAATTTCTTTCTTTGTTTCCTTCCCAGTGGCAAGTTTAAACATTTTTTTGACTCTCAGGGGTTAAAATGAAAGCCCTTTAAAGTTTTCTTAACAGTTTTTAAACATTTTGTTGTTTTTTGATGAATTTCTTTTGAAAGAATGAAAATAAAATTTACTCAATTTTTTATTTCACCCTTTCAAAATAAATTCTTCGAAAAAACAACAAAAAGTTGGAAAAATGCTAAGAAAATTTTGAAGGGCTTTTATTTTAAACCTTAAGGATCTAAAGAAAGCCCTAAACTTTCGACTGGGTTCCATTTCAATGGATATAAAACATTTTCCTCTCTCTATTTTTCTTTGTAGATGAAAGCATTTAAGCTACAATGCAATTTCACAATCAAAACAATTCTTTGAGTCATTGCATTAATGCGCTTTGTAAATAATAATAAAATAATTCTATTGTTAAGTCATCACTTTCGCTCAAACAATTGCACAATGATTGCAATTGTTAGACAGACAATTTTTTGATTGACTTGCAAGTTGTTACTCAGCACTCCTTGATTTTAGATTTTGCTTGAATTCGGCTTGAAATCAGCAGTTAAGGGAAATCAATGTCAATCAACTCAGTCGAGTTTACAAAAAACCTTTTTTTTATCATCTTATCAGTTACTCATCCGTCTGTGATATCATTCGTTAACATCCAATTTGCGTTGTACTTCTTTATAAAATTCTTTTGAAAAAAACGATAAGATACGAAGAAACCCAAAAACGAATGAGGAAGGAATTTGCATCGCAAATGCAGTGACCATACTAGTTCAAAACAAAAAATCACCTGTCATCATTTTCGTATATATCAAAACAAAAATCTATGAGACTTGAATTTTTATTTTTTTTCGCGTATACGACGTGGCATGACGTCACATTTCGAGAATGTTACAGTTTTATTTTTGTAACATAAACGTTGGTGACCTTCATCGATATCTCTCGCTCGAGACACGTGGTAAAAATAGTTGAATATTCCTATCGATGATGGCATTCTTCGTTCCAAAACTGACCTACCACAAGGTAATTGCTGTCGATTGTTACGGTTCAGGCAGTAAATTCATAAACATTTACACTTCAATAGCAAAATATTGATGATTTGTTTACAAAACATTGTTGTAAATATTTGATACCGCTGGAAAAAACCAGCAAAAATAATTAGGGCGTGATTCAAATTACTTTTCGTACGAATACGAATTAAATATAAAGATAATGACGTGGCGACGATGATAAGCAACAATATTTGTTTTGAATCATTGGACGAACCCTTATCTCACGCAGGATTTAGATTTTAACGACGAGACGTGATTTACGATTACAACTGTTATAGATTTGACTAAAATTCTTCAATCCAAACACGTTTTTAGCATAAATGACGACTGCAGCAAATAAAAGTCAGGCCATTTCCCAGTTCTCTTAGTTTGACAAAAAATTAATTATATTTTAAAATTTTTCACTAAAAACAAAATTTTTATAAAATCCATTCTTCAAAAAACGTTGATTAAAAACAAACACCGGGTTTCAAATTCCCTTACATAACTCGTACCGCCGGTCTTAATATTTATCATAACAAAAAAAACTGCTGTGAGAGGAGAAATGCAGATAACGAAGAATAATGAAATAAAAACAATAAAAATGCAATCATGGAGCAGCAAACACTTATTAGTGTTGAAGAGTGTGACGATAATGAAGATGCTTCGTGCTCTTTGTTCACAACAAACAAGTTTTTTCTTACAGGAAATCGTCAACGAGGCACAAATTTTGTTCATTAGAATCAATTAGAAACAGCTTTAAGTTTTTAAAAAGTTGAATGAAAACTTTTAGCACTTTTGGAGTCTCAATAAAACCAGTTTTCGTTAGTTTTTTTTTTAGACAGTTACTGAACTTGACCGATATATGACTCGCGTTCAGTTCAGTGTCTCAACATGTTAAGTGCACTACAGTTTTTTTTCTTACTCACAGCGGTTATTAGCTAGGTGAAGGTCGTTGTGCCGTACATATGTAAATAACAAACATGATGAGGTACAAAGTTGTTCAAAGTGCGTTCAAAACATGTGTTTTTTCTCGAATGAGCTCGATGAATATTTTTTTTAATACCAACTCAGACATTTTTGCATATCGTTTTATGATATCTTTGATGGTCAAATTTTTTGTTTCCTGTCGTTAATTTTATTGAAAGAGCATTTTTGAAAGGAAACTTGAAATAATTTTTGAATAATTTGTTCCAAAAATTGATCTTAGAACTTTCATCTTAAAATTCACAACAGATTGTCTTCGTTCTTCGCCATTTGTTTCAATACAAAAATGATTCATATTTTACGTGAATTGACTACAAAATTTTCAAAGGGACTTTAACAAGCACTTCTGATTAAAATTCTTTCTTACTTTAAATTCTAAAGTTTTTTTCTTTTTTTTCCAGACGGCAATTTTCACAGTATTCGTTTTGCCAATCAGAACAATATGCATCGTTATACTCCTCACAATCTCTTGGATACTGGCGTGCATTGGCTTGTACGGACTCTCACGAGAAGATCTGAAAACGAAACCCATCAAAGGTTGGAGAAGGTAAGTTTTCATCCTTTTCTTGTAATGTAACTCGTTTTCCATCCAAAAACTTCTCTTAATTATTTTTAATTAATTTTTTTTTTAATAATTGAAAAGTATTTAAGTTTTTTAGCTGTTTTGGTGATTTGGGTTAAATTTGATTTTTTATTGATTAAAGCTTTATCGTAGAATCGGCTTTCAGACCACAGTAGTAGTTAACCATTTTGCACTTTGATGTTGTTTTCGGTCAATTGCACTTTAAAATTTATTTCAATTTATTTGGGTTACATTTGTCTCACATTTCATCATTATTTATTTAGCTTTTTCAATGTTTGCTATATTAACACTTTTTCCTCTTTTTCCTACTAATATGCTTTGAAACGCGCTTTTTATGGCTAAAGGGTTTGAATGTGCTTCCCAAAAGTAGAAGACTGGACTTTTTACGAATAAAAAAAATGACAACGGAAAACTTTTGCTTATCGATCGGAAAGTTTTGAATTAAAAAAGTTTCTGCATCTCTTGCAATGACTTGCAAGTTAAATTAAAACTGATGAACATAAATTGACTCGAACTTGCATCTCACGTTTTATGAGCTTTCATAGGCAGTTTTACTAATTTTCTTGTTTATTTTATGATTTGGTTTTCTTCTTCTTCTTCTACTTCCCCCAAATAAATTAAATTTCGAACACTTTAAAAATTAATTAGAGACTCACTTAAATCCCTTATATTACTTATCGCTAGGAAAATACAAATTATAGCGGCAAGTTGTATGCGTACGTTGTACTGGACCGGGTCATTTCACTACATTCGCTACAAGGGCGTGCGAGCGACACCGAAACAAGCGCCCATTGTCTGCGCTGCTCCGCATACCTCGTTCTATGACTCGATATTAGCGATAATTTTGGGTCCGTCATCAGTGGTAGCCAAGTCCGAAACGGCAGATATGTCATTTTTTGGAAGTAAGCAGCTCATTTTTTCTGTGTGTTTTGTTATATTTTTTTATAGTACTAAACATAAGCGCATCTAGAATAGGTGAAAAGACCGGAAACCGACGTGAAACTGACAAAGCAATTATAAAAAGTAAAGTTGCAGTGTCCGTTACTCTTTCCTTGATTGTTTGTTAAGTTGTTTCGTTTCGGTTCGTTATAAAAAGTGTCAAAACAGCAAATTAGAGTGTCACTCATTGAGAAAGTAAAGCATGAACAAACGTTAAATTATTTAGATCTGAGGATCTTCTGTGTGTCAACAAGGAAGTTTATCTTCTGAAATCAGCTCAAGCTTCTCTGAAAAAAAAAAAATTTTTTTAAAGGAAAATTATTAAAAAAAAACTTACCAGTCCAGTTTGTAATGTACATAAATATAGCAACTGTTACCTTTTTCCATTCCAAATCCAACGCTAATATTTTGCTTATATGAACCTAAAAAGTCCAATCCAATTAATTCTGTAATTTTAAAGTTCAATAACAAAAAATATTAATTATAAATTCATAAAAATATGTTCCAACTAACAACATTGTCTGCAATATCGATAGAATATTTATGAACGAAGCAGAATATGGTAATTAATGTTGTAAATTTCACGCTCGTCTGATTTAATTTCTGTCCATTTGTGGTGTTTTCATTGCGCTCTGTTTACCAACGAATTTAATGCGATGCAAATTTTGAGCAGAACTTTTTTTTTGTTTGGTTTCTAGACAAAGTAAGAAATGTTCGTATTTGCATAATTTTCAATAAATGCATATATCATGCAATTTTCTGATTGCTATATTTATTCAAATTAGAAGTTGGAATGACATGAAATTTCTATTGAACTTTGATAGGTTTGATTCGATAAACGAGTGTGTAATGATGATGATGATGTTTTGATGCAAATTTACTGAAAGACGTCGTTTTCTTGAGAAAATTTTGTAAAGCAGTAGACCGTAATGTAATCGTTGAGTAAACCAATTTGTGTCTGGTTTTGTTTTTTTTTAGGGTATTTACATAAATTTTGATTTTTAGTCTGGTTTGGCTTTAAAACCAAAAAAAAAAATTAAATTAAAAAAAAAGTAAAAATTAAAAAAAAAATTCTATATTTTATCAGAATTGAAAAAACTTTTAAGTTTTAGTTAAAATTATTAGAGTTTGGCTTTATTCAGAAAATTTTTCAATTTTTTTTTAAATGAAAATTTTTCATAAAATTTTTCAAAAAGTTAAAAACTTATTAAATTTCGACTTATTCTTGGATTTAAGTTTAAGTTTAAGTCAAAATAAAAATTAATAAAAAAAATTTTTTTAATATAAAAATTAATAAAAAGCTATTTCCAACCCAATATTTAATTTTGGTAATTTTTTTTTTTTTTTTTAAAAGAAAACTTTCAAAATTTGTTTGATTAAATTAATAAAATTTACTTTGGAAAAAGAAAAATTAAAAAAGTTGCACTTAAAAAAAAATTATAAGCTCAATTTTTTTAACCCAATGCACATTTTAAATTTTCGGTTTTTTTTAAACATCAATCAAAATTTACTTTAAAAAAAAATTAAAAAAAATTGGTCTGAATAAAAATTTTATAATCTGAATTTCTTAACCCAATGCAAATTTTCAACTTTTGACCCAAAAATTTAAAAAAAAATTTTTTTCTTAATTTTCTGAAATAATTTTATAAATTTGTTTAAAAAAATTGAATTTTATGAAATTTTCTAAAATTTAAATTAAATTTAACTTAACTTTCAGACTATCCATATTTTTTCTTTGCTTAAGGTTTCGTTTATTTATAGACTAAATGTCTATGAAGAAAGTGTTGAACCTTTTTTTCACTCACTATTTATTTAGTAGAAATGTAACGATGGAATTTTTCATCAATTTAACGGTCGACTTCCTAAATTGACCCTTTTCTCTAATTTTTTTTATGGATGATTTATTGGCAATTTATTGTCTTTTTTCTCCGAATATGGTCAAGAATAGCAAAAATATTGTTCGCATATTTTATTGGGAAAAAATCGCCTTAAGGTACGAGTCTCGAATTTCACAACTTTCTTTCTTTTATGAATTTTTTCTTTAATTTTATGTTTTTTTTGTCTTTTTTTGTTGAATTTGAATGAAAATGTCGTGTAGTTCTCCTCGAAACTCACTAAAAAATTTTAAGTTTTTTTTTTGAGTCATTAGCCTCACGCTCGCTTGCTTCATCATCTTTCGTCATTCAGTTCCGTCCCTCGCTTCACAACTTTTAGATGTCAGTTTTTATTTTGTGTGCGTTTTTGTTTGTAACTGTAAATACGTGTCTGAGAGCTATTCTGAGAGTCAAAAAAAAGTAAAGTAAAGTAGTCCCTTAAGTTTTTTTTTGTGGTTTAATTTTCCTGATTCCCAAAACTTTTCTCACGATTTTCGGGTGTCACAAAATTTTCTTCCCCCTATTCCAACAGAGTGAATCGTATGGTTTTGGCAAAACTAGCTGTGCTCGGCTATGCAATGGGCGGCGTGCAAATTAAGACAAAGGGCCGTCAAGCGGACAAGCGTCAAGCACCAATTTTAGTTGTTGCACCGCACAGTTCCTTTTTGGATGCCATTATCATTCATGTGTGTGAATACAGCAGTCCACTTGCGCGCGACAATGACCAAACATTTGGCAGTAAGTGTGAAAAATTCTTTTCTTTCTCCCCTGAAGACGTTCTAAGATGCCGCTCGTAACTATTCTAGATCAAATGCTTATGTAGAAATCCTAATTTTTTATTTTTTTCTTGAATTTTGGATTTTAATTCATTTTTTGTACTTGCCAGAGCTCATCGACTACACTCAACCGATTTATGTGTGTCGAGAGGATCCCGATTCGCGTCATAATACAATCAAGGAGATCAATGAGAGAGCAAATTCCAAAGAAGATTGGTCGCAAATCCTAATTTTCCCGGAAGGAACTTGCACGAATCGAACGTCGCTCATTCAATTCAAGCCGGGAGCTTTTTATCCAGGCGTTCCGGTGCAACCAGTGTGCGTGAGATACCCTAACAAGACTGATACTGTCACTTGGACATGGGATGGACCTGATGTGTAAGTGTTAAATTTCTCTAAAAGTTGACAGATGTCAAATTTATGAGATAAAATCTCATTTTTGAACTTAAAAAGTGAGATTTTATCAAAAATTTTGACATCTGTCAAATTTTTTATATTTGAATTTTTTTAGAATTTGACAGATGTCAAAATTTTTGATAAAATTTCGATTTTAAGCCATATTTAGGTTTAAAAATTGAGACTTTCATCAAAAATTTTGACAATATCTGTCAAAAATTTTGACATCTGTTTTTTTATGTTTGAAATTCTTTAGAATTTGACAGATGTCAAAATTTTTGATAAAATTTCGATTTTAAGCCATCTTTAGGTTTAAAAACTGAGAATTTCATCAAAAATTTTGACATCTGTCAAATTTTTTATGTTTGAAATTCTTTAGAATTTGACAGATGTCAAAATTTTTGATAAAATTTCGATTTTAACCTAAAAATGGCTTTTAATTGAAATTTTATCAAAAATTTTGACATCTGTCAATTTTATTCTGTCAAAATAATTTTAAAGACTTACCTGATTAACGAAAATTACTTAAAAATTCATTTTTTTTTTGCAGCATCACATTGCTCTGGCGAACACTTACTCAAATGCACACGTACTGCGAAATCGAATTTTTGCCGGTTTACACCCCAAATGAGGAAGAAAAGAAAGATGCTCGACTCTTCGCCAGAAATGTTCAAGCAGTAATGGCCAAGTATGACTCTCAAAAATCCATAAAAAGCCCAAAAACTAATAAATTTCTTACTTTTTCAGGTCCCTCGGTGTCCCGATCTCCGATTACAGCTTCGAAGATTGTCGCTTGATGAACTCTGCGAAAATCATGAAGATACCAAATTGCGCTGCTGCTGCCGATACTCTGAAATTACGCAAAAAATTAGGGTAAAAATTTTTTTTCTTTTTAAAAAAATGAATAAACTTAAATTTTTCTTTTAGAATGGATCAAGACAACATCGAGGAAACGCTCATCGATAAATTTTCCGGAGAAAAAGTCTCCAAAGTAGGTTTAGCGGAATTCGCATCAAGACTGCAGTTGGATACGAAAGACGAAAATACAATTAAGCTATTTAAGTTGCATCGTTCATCCGACAAACAAGTAGATTTTAGGGATTATTTATTGTGTGCTCTATTCATAATTACGTTAGAAAAACCAAAAATTCAACTCGTTGAGTTACTTTTCAAGGTAATTTTGTGAAATTTATTAAAATTTTTATAAATTTATTTTAAAAAATATTTTTTTGTAGCTTTACGGTAAATCTGGTGAAGCATCGCAGGATATTTTTTACGAAATAATGAAACATGTACTTAAAAAGTGTAGTAAGGATAAAGCTGAGCACATCTTTCAGCAGATTGACAAAAGCAAAAATGGCTTTTTGACATTCGGTAAGTCAAATTTTTCATTTTTTGTACTTAAAAATTAAAAAAAAATAATCTTTAGTACTAAAAATTTATTTTGTGTACTAAAAATTTATTTTTGTTAATTAAAAATTATTCTTTAGTACTAAAAATTTATTTTTGTTAATTAAAAATTATTCTTTAGTACTAAAAATTTATTTTTGTTAATTAAAAATTATTCTTTAGTACTAAAAATTTATTTTTAATAATTAAAAAATTAATCTTTAGTACTAAAAATTTATTTTTGTTAATTAAAAAATTAATCTTTAGTACTAAAAATTTATTTTTTTTAATTAAAAATTATTCTTTAGTACTAAAAATTTATTTTTTTTAATTAAAAATTATTCTTTAGTACTAAAAATTTATTTTTAATAATTAAAAAATTAATCTTTAGTACTAAAAATTATTTTTTTGTACTAAAAAAATTATTTTTGTAAGCAAAAAAATTAATCTTTAGTACTAAAAATTAATTTTTTGTACTAAAAATTTATTTTTATGAGCAAAAAAATTAATCTTTAGTACTAAAAATTAATTTTGTGTACTAAAAAGTTATTTTTGTGAGTTAAGAAATTAATCTTTAGTACTAAAAATTAATTTTGTGTACTAAAAAAATATTTTTGTGAGTTAAGAAATTAATCTTTAGTACTAAAAATTAATTTTGTGTACTAAAAATTTATTTTTATGAGGAAAGAAATTAATCTTTAGTACTAAAAAATAATTTTGTGTACTAAAAATTTTTTTTCTTAAACCAAACTTTGTTAGTACTAAAATCTGTACTTAAAAACTTGTTTGTTTTATTTTGGGCTTAAAACCTTTTTTGAAACAGAAAAAAATGAAAAAATATTTAAAAGCAATCTTCATGTAATGAAAAAAAAATCTAAAACCATTTTTGGCAAATAACCAAAAATTGGGCTTTTTGACGTTTGTATGCTCCAGAAAATCCTGGCTCTGTAATAAAGTACGAGAAAGATGATTTGTGACAGGAAAAGTGTTCTAACAACTGACACGAAATGAAAGTTTAATTTTTGGCTCTTTCTCTGCCGCCCGTTTCCATGCATAAATATTTATTTTTGCTGCGCAACAAAAGGAGAGAAAAAAACGAAAAATATGTTAAACACATTCATCATCGAACACTAGACACCAGAGAGCAAGACGAGATACGCATAAACGATTCATGTGGCGCCCTTTTTGTATCATTTGCCTAACTTTCAAGCGAGAACGATACAAAAAATATTCTTTGTGTATTCTGCTTTCTTAAAATATGAAGACATTCATGCGTATCCTGCAACATTTTTTTTTGGCAGTTGTGTCATATGAGGCCAATTTAGATGAGCAAAATTCGTCGTGTGCCGACAATCAAGATGTTTGTTTCTTTCATTTTCATTAAAATTTCTCATATATAACAACTTTTATAGTTTAAAAAGTGCGCCTCAAGCAAGTTTTGGCTTGAAAAAAAAATGTTCACGGTCGAGTTTATTATTAAATTTTCCTATTTATTCTCTCAGAATTGCATAATTTTTCATGTTTAATGCCGTTGTGACCTAGAAAATGCAGAAAAAAGTCTCGTAAAAACTACAAATTTGTATTTTATTTGAGTTTTTATACGTGTAATGTGCAGAATTGTAACATTTTTCTAGCCATTTTAACGGAAATAATGCAATATTTAGTGCGATTTCGTGTTGAAGATAGTCGAACTAAAAGAGGCAAACTTTGAAAAAAATTTGTCGATACGACAAAAAATTGGAAAATTATTTGAGTTTTGTGATAAAAAATAGAATAGCATTAAAGGGGAACGATTTTTTTTTGTGAGGATGAGTAAGAAAAAATCGTTACAAGAATATTTTTTATGTTTAAGACAATCGCGCGTGGATTAAATTAGGTCCAGAAAGCATTTGCATGTGTCCTTGATGATGAATTTCTTTCTTTATTGGATTTGTCTCGAGCGTTTAAGATGAAATAGAAGAAATTTTTTGTTTCTATTTATCTTTGAGACATTTAATATGAAAGTTTTCATGAGAAAATTAATAAAAGTTGTTCAGATAAACAAAATTTTCCTTATTTGAGGAAATTTAGATCAAAATTTCCTTTGTTTGAGGAAATTTAGATCGAAATTTCCTTTGTTTGGGGAAATTTAGATCAAAATTTCCTTTGTTTGGGGAAATTTAGATCAAAATTTCCTTTGTTTGGGGAAATTCAGATCGAAATTTCCTTTGTTTGGGGAAATTTAGATCGAAATTTTCTTTGTTTGGGGAAATTGAGATCAAAATTTCCTTTGTTTGGGGAAATTTAGATCAAAATTTCCTTTGTTTGGGGAAATTCAGATCAAAATTTCCTTTGTTTGGGGAAATTCAGATCGAAATTTCCTTTGTTTGGGGAAATTTAGATCGAAATTTTCTTTGTTTGGGGTAATTCAGATCCAAATTTCCTCTTTTTAGATAAAAATTTCCTTTGTTTGAGGAAATTCAGATCAAAATTTCCTTTGTTTGGGGAAATTCAGATCGAAATTTCCTTTGTTTGGGGAAATTTAGATCGAAATTTTCTTTGTTTGGGGAAATTCAGATCCAATTTAATCGAAAGTCAAAGTTTCAAAAAAATATTTAGAGTAAAATTTCCTTAGTTTGGGGAAATTTAGATCAATATTTCCTTTGTTTGGGGAAATTTGAGATCAAAATTTCCTTTGTTTGTCCCCAAAAAATTTCAAAATTTCCTTCTAAAAAAATAAATTTTGAGGAAAATTAGAAAATCCAATTTCGAAATTTCCTTTGTTAGCAAAAGGGACAAAAAGTTTAAAAATCAAAATTTCCTTTGTTTGGGGAAATTTAGATGAAAATTTCTTATGCATATATGAGTAAAATATACCTCAAAAAGTGAGGAAAATCGAAATTTCCTTTGTTTGGGGAAATTTAGATCAAAATTCCTCTTTTTAATGAAATTTTCATACAAATTTCCCGTTTTTAAATAATTTTAAATGAATTGTTTTAAAAAATCCTTTAAAAACTCGTTAAACCACAAAAACATCAGTTGTAATTTATGTGTTTAGAGATCAATTTTAATGCAATTTGTCGTATATCTGCGAGACAAATCGTGTCTGGGTCAGCAATGTTGCTCCGGAACACGAAAACAAGTACTTTATCTTGTATTTTCTGTGGCAATTTCATGTCAAATTGCGTTAAATTATGTTCTTGTTGTGTCTTTTGAGCTTGTCCTTTGTTTTTCGGTCCAGCTTTTATCGGATTTATGTCGATTCCAACTAATGCCCGGAGCTTAATTGGGATTAAAATGTCCATTTTCCGGATAAAATATTCGCTTTTTTACATCCACTCGAGTTCATTTCATATACTCGTGAAATAAATCACGGCGAATTACGGTGCATCCTGCTTTAAAACCATTAAAATATGCAAGAGACACGACAAAGTTACAAACTATTTCAGTTTGTTTTAATTGTGTGATTTTGCGATGTTTGCCTCAAGGCAAGTTGTCTTATCACATTTTCCTCCATTTTCATCTACGTCTTGCACAATTTTCCCTTATGAAACATTAAGCAGCGACTTAGCAAACAAATTAAACTTTCATTTTAATTTTTAGAGTCACTTGAGAAAATGACCAAGACGCTGCTTTTACGCGAATTTGAAAACAGATCTCTTCAAATTAATGAGGTATAAAGTGCAATCAATTTAATTTTCACGCCAAGTCTGCGTTTGTTGCAAAGAAATCAACAAAAAAACTCAAAAGATTTCGTTGAATGATGATTTAAGCGTATTTTGATGTTTTCCATGATTTTTCCAGAATTTTCCGAAATTTTCACAAATAATTTTTACATTTTTGACTCAATTTAATGATAAAGATGTATAAAATTTTCAGAGAGTTTCATAAATATTTTAAATATTTTTTGGGAAATTCTCGTAATTTTTCATGAATTTCCCGAGTTTTTCACTAATTAAAAATTTTTTTTATAATTTTTCACAAATTTCTTGATTCAAACTATACTGAAGCTCTTTTTCACAAATTTTTCTAAATATTTCATTATTTTTTGTTTGGGAAATTCTCCTGATTTTTCATGAATTTTCCGAGTTTTTCACCAATTTTATTTTTTTTGTTTTTTATTTTTTACAAATTTCTTGATTGAAATTCAATTTGCCGAAGTCTAGAGTCAAATATCAACTTTTAAATTTTCCAAAAATTTTCACGAGTTTTCATGGTTTTTCTCAGATTTTCCGAATTTTCCTCAATTTTTTTATAACTTTTTTTATTTTTTTTTTAATAAAAATTATTTGTAATTAAGAACTCACGAAGTTTTAATGAAAATTTATTTATTAAAAATTTTTGATTTTCCCGAATTTCCATAATTTTTCCGAATTTTCCTCAAAAAGTAATTTTTTCAAAATAAAATTTTCATCGCATTAATAAAAGCGTAAAGTGCATTTCTGTAATTGAGTGCAACTCACGCCCACAATGCAATTTCTTCGGTCCAAGTGATGATGCGAACAGACATCGTCGATAAATTAACTGGAAAAATTGTAAATAATCAAGATGAATCTGTTTCTTTTCTTCTCTTGAAAGAAACCCAATGCTCTGTTATCAATGAGATTTTTTTCACAAAAGAAAAAAGTTTTTTTCCATTGATATCAATCACACAATTGACCTAATTGCAAACAATAAATCTTCACATGGTGAAATTCGAGGAAAAATGCAATATTTAGATAAATTGACTTCTTTTTCTCCCTCTCTCTCCTACTGGAGAACTTTCTGACATGTGTTGACGTAATTTATGGTTTTGATGCAAGATGTGGTCTCCGGGCAAGCGTTTCAGTCAATTGAGAAACAACAAAGGAAGATTGAATTGAATTCTGTAGAATAAAAGTTTTGTACATGTGTTACCTTGTCTTCATTTTTTTCTTTATTCTTGAAGGTTGATGCAATTTTTCATCCTGTATTTTACTGGATTTTTTTTAAATTTTGAATTAAATTAAAAAAATTAATTAAAAATTTTAAAAAAATTAAATTTATTTTTAATTAAATCAAATAAATTTTAAATAATTTTAATTTTACAATTAAATTAAATTTAAAAAAAATAATTTTTAATTTATTAATTTTATTTTTTTTTAATTAAAAAAAATTATTTTAAATAAATTAATTAATTAAATTAATAATTTTTAATTAATTAATTAATTTAATAATTAATTAATTAATTAATTAATATTAATTAATTTAATTAAAAAAATAAATATTAATATTTTTTTTTAATTTTTATTTTCAGATGACTTTCATAGTTTTACACGATTGAACCCCGAATACACCTATTTATTTGAAAAATAAACAAAGTAAGATACAAAAATGCCGCCGTTGCAAAATAAACAAGTAAACTATTATTATTATTATTATAAACTATTAAAAAAACTTTGATGTGAATATTTATTATTGATGAAAAAGTACATTTTAATTATTTTTAATATAATATTTCACGTATAAGGTACATGTATAAAAAAAAAATACTGAATATGAATAAATTCTGATGTAAATTTTATTTTAAAAAATTTATTTTATTTTTTTTTTAATTATAAATATAATTGTTTACCAAATTATTGGGTAAGTTGATGAAACGAAAAAAAAAAATTGGATGTGCTAAAAAAGTTGTATTTTTAAAAAATTGGATTTTTAAATTTATTTCATAGGAAAAAAAATTCCAGAATGAATGTTATTTTTATTAATTAAAAAAATATTAAGATATATGATACTCGTATAAAAAATAAAAAAAAAATAATAAAAAAAGAGAAAATTTTCTACTCTATATATAATTACGTATAATATTCATGGAGTATAGAAATCTGTGTTAAAATCATTTTTAAATGAAAAACAATTTTTTTTTGTAATCTACAGGGGTTGTTATTATAAAAATAATATGAAACATAAAATGTTTTTTCGGGCAAACACATTTTGTGATATATATATTTTTTATTTAACTGCACATTTTTTGTACAATATACCAGTCGTCTCCTCATGCAATAGTTTTCCACAATTTTCTTTAGTGTTAAAAAAATTTTAAAAAATTATTTATTTATTTTAAAAAAATTCCAATCATAAAAAATAAATAATTATTTAAAAAATAAATAAACTACAAAAATAAAAGAAAACAAAGTGCTACCAAAAAATATTCTTTTAGAAAAATAAACCTTACCTTAATAAATAAAAATAAACTTATATAAATAAACAAAAAAAAAAAAATAAAACATCACATACAAACTTAAAATGACAAAAGAGGGAATAATAGCAGGAAAAACCATATGGAAAGGAAATAATTCAACATTATTATTATTATTCTTAATTGTACTGTAAAAATATATAAGATATATAATAAATGTATTGTTTAGATATTTTGTAATAATTGTCTTATGATATAAAATAAATACCAATGAATGTTGATATAAATTCAATTGTTAGTGAAACCAACACAGGAAGGACAATATTGATTTAAAATCATTTTAATTTGGGTTAAATTTGAATCGAATGTCGTATGTGATGATGATGTCTATTAAGATAAAGCAAAAAAAAAATGGTTGAATAACTTATTTATATTTATTATAATAATTAATTAATATAAACTTAAAAAAATATTATTAAATAAAATTAATAAAAAGTACATGATATTGATAAAAAATATACAAAAAAAAAAATAATAATTAATTAAACTGATGTAAAAAAATAATATTTCACTTAATGGAAACATAAATTATATTATTATAAATAATTATGAGTAATAAACGCTAATAATACCAAAAAATATTATGTTTTACAATTAATTACCTCAAAGTGTATGTGTTTATAAAGGTAAGGAATTTTCTTAATTAAAATGTTTACGGAAGTAATAGTAATAATAAATTTTCAGGCAAAATTTTAATCTTTTCACAAGTTTTGTGTTTTTGCAGAAGAAATGAATATTTAAACATAAAACTGAATCTCTAATGTTGCATATGAATAAAATTTCTTCTCTCAGCATGAACATTAGTAAAATAATAAAGTTTAAATAACATATGTAACAGATATTATTTATTTTTGCTATTCATGATTTCCGTAGAACGAAAGATAAAAGCAAATGAAGTTCAACAGAATTTACATAATGACTGCAAATTTGCACTCGAAAAAGATGAAAATTGTTTTTTGTCTTTTTTTGCGATAAAAGCTGTTACTGACAAGACAAGGAGTGGACTTTAAAATGAGGTTAGGATGGATGAATGAGGAAAAATGTTTTAAGTTGCGATGAATTTTTTATTGATTTTTTTTATTTTTCATCCCAGTGCATATTTTAACATTTTAAGTATTATACACTCGAAATTTGACCCAGTTGATATTTTGAAATATTTGTCCCAATGCACATTTGAGATTTTTTACCCAATGCGCATTTCAAGATTTTTTTACCCAATGCACATTCAAGATTTTTTGCCCAATGCGCATTTCAAAAACTTTGATCCAATGCACATTTTAAAAATTTTGACCGAATGCGCATTTCAAAAACTTTGATCCAATGCACAATTTAAAAATTTTGACCGAATGCACATTTTAAAAACTTTGAAAAATTCGTACTAATTTGGAAAAAATTAAAAAAGTTGTAAAAACTCAAATATATACAATTTAAAAATTTAAACATATTTTTGAAAGTTTCATAAGCAAATTTAATTAAAAAATATAAAATTAAAGAAAATTTAAGAGAAATCTAAAAAATTTTTGAAAAAATGAATTTGTGAATAATTTAGAAAGCTAAAAAATTTTAAATAATTCGAAAAATCGAGAATTAGCTACCGACTTGTAAAAATTTTGAATTTTTATTTAAAGAAATGTCTTAAAAATTTTTAAAAAATTAAACAATTAAAATTAAAAAAAAATTAATAATTTAATTAATAATAAATTAAATAATAATTTTATTAAATCTGCTTAATTAATTAAGAAAAATTTTTTAATTAATTAATTAAGTCTATTTTTATAATTTTTTTAAAAATATTGATTAAAAAATTTGAAACTCCTTTCTCAATTGCATTCACCTTTCGACTAGACAAGAAACCTAACCTTACCCACTAAACACTCCTTTGAAATTCCTTGCGATAATTTGCGGGACAAGACAAGACAATAACAATGAAAAATAATGTTTATTTTGCCCAGATTCGTTTAGCAGACACACCTGTGTATAAAAAAATAAAACAAAATTAAATTCATCCCTTTTTAGAGATCGTTACTTTTAATGCCCCAAAAAAAAGAGTTTTTTCCTTTAACCATCCTAATTATTATTATTATGTTTAATCATCAAATTAAACGAAGGAAAAAAGGGATAAGTAATTAATGTTCATTTAAAAAAATCCCCAAAAAAATAATAAATATTGTGATTGTTAAATCACGCGAAATCAAACAATTCTTGTCTCTTCTAACAAGTTGTCGCTGAGATGCGCTTGCGTTGAATATTTCCACTCACTTCCAATGGAAACAGATGATTTAGCCGAAGCAGAGCTTTTGACCAAAGCTTGACGGGGAAAAGTGAAAAGTCTTCTTGCTGACCAAAACTTGAGTCAGTCGTCGATAGGATTTTGTTGTGCTTACATGTGTGTCCGCGAAAAAGTCGACTATAAAAAATATACATACAGAAAAAAAAGAAATTATTAATACAAATGTGACTTTGAATATCCATAAATATATGTATATGTTATAATTAGAAAAAAAAACTTCTAATTATTTAACAAAGAAAAAAAAATAATTAAACATTGTGTGACAAAAAAAGGCTTTTAATTAAAAAAAAAATATAAAATATAATAAAATAAAATAAAATAATAATAAAAGTGTTTTAAATTCTACACAAATTCGTTCATTATAAAATAAAATAAAAATTGCACCTTGTTTGATTCTTAATGTGAACGTAAAATTATTAATAATAATAAATAATTAAAAAAAAATATTAATGTTGCAAATGTTTTAATATTAAAAATAAATAAAATAATAAATAATTAAATCATAAATAAAATAAAATAAAAAATATTAAATATTCTGCTTGTGGCACTTACTTTGTGTGAAAAAAAAAAATATTTTAAAAATATTCATAAGCCTGTTCCATTAAGAAAAAAAAAATTATTATTAATATAATAAAATAATAATCACTATTATGATTATGATAATGAATAAAAAAATAATAATAAAAGAAGATACATAAAAAAATATTTATTAAAATAATAAAAATAAATATTTAGATAAAGAAATAATAAAAAAGTCACATTAAAACGAGACGAGTGTAGTTAGTGTGTATTATTTTTTTTATTATTATTATCAATACTTGTTATATAACTTGTGTTAAATATTTTTTTCTTCGTATATTTTTAATAACAAAAAAAAATAATAATAAATATTTTAAGTGTTTAAAATAATAATAAACATTGATGTTATACAAAAAATTATAAAAAGGTAATTTTTAAATGTATATTTTTGTGTGTTTTATTAATTAAAAAAAATATATAATAAAATAAAATTAAAAAATTGTTAAAAATTATAAATAAAAATATTTAAAAAATATAATAAAAAAAATTAAAAATATTGAAAAAAATTTTTAATAATAAAATAATAAAAAAAAAATTATAATAATAAAAATTAAAAAATAAATATAAATATTTTAAAAAAATATTGAAAAAAATGTTAATAATAAAAATTTAAAAAAAATAAAAATGATTATTAAAATTAATAAAAAAAAATTAAATTAATATTAAAATAATTTTTAATATTTAAAATAATAATTATAAAAAAATATAATAAAAAATAATATTTGTTCAAAAGCGTAAAAACGTTCATGTTCATGCAGATTTTGTACTAATACTAATTAATTACAAATTTTCAACTATTTTAACAATTTTCATACAAAATGAAGAGAACATGAAACCACAAAAATCCCTAAGCCGCCATTTAATTCACGAAAATTACACAAAATATGAACAAATGAAGTTATTATATGTTATTTGTAAATTCCTATGGCGAGACAAAATAAAAGCCGAATAAATTAATTGATTATCTCTTTTCGAGGTTGAAAATAATTACAAAATAATTATTATTATTATTGAGCATGATAATATTTTTTAAAAGATGGTTTGAAAAATAAAACATTTCCAAGTAATTTAATTTTTTTTATTACAAAAAAAAAATTATCCGTTTTACGTGATAATTGTCCTGATGGCATTGATCATTTAATTAAATTTTCCATGGAATTTCGTTTTTTTTTTCAATATATTTTTTTTTTTTAATAATAATTGAAATGTAAGTAACAAAAAAAAAGTCTCATCAGTGACAGACAGACAAGAAATAGCTCGACACACCTCGACGCACGTCACGTCACGTGTGTGTTTTTGTGACATTTTTACAACCCCTTTGGGAGTGGAGTGGAATATGTCACTCAAGAGATCGTGGATCACGCATCTCCCTCCATCTCTCCGTTCTCGCCATTAACGGTAATTGGGCATAACAGTTTTTTTTCTTGTCTCCTTTTTTTTTGGAATGTTGTTGCATCGAGGTCATTTTCCTCATAAATCAGCTTGTGACAGAACCCTTTCTCCGAATTAAAGAGAAAAAAACAGGGCTTTGCATTGAAAATTGCTTGTTGTTAAGAAAAACATCGACCGAGAGACTTGGGCGATGTCATGAATTTCTGTGGGTTAATGTACACATGTATGGAAAATGGATTATATTCTATAAATAGAATTTTCTGTTGCAAAAAAATAAATATTTAATGAGGCTTTACTCTGCGTCTTGTATCTCAACATATTCACATATCATTCCGTTTTATACGTGACCGAATTTATTTTTGCAGGATTTTCATTAAAAAATTATTTTTATTTATTTTAATTAAAAAAAAGTATCAACTTTACACCAACAGAAAATGGAAAAAATAATATTATTATTTATTTATGAAAAAAATAAAATGCAAAAAACAGTAGTAAAACAGACCAAATATTGACAAACAAATCAATTAATTCATAAATAAATTATAAAATCGAATAAATATATTACGTAAAAAAGAGAATTGAATAAAATAAAAAATTCCGGGAATTTTTTCCCAACTGTAAATGGAATAAAATAATTGTGGATTGCTACAAAAAAAAAGTTGCTACAGATATTTTAATTTCCTGCGTAAATGCAATTGACGTTATTTCAATATTAAATATTTATTTTTGTATTGTGTTACTTTTTGTTTCAATTTAATTAAGAATGATGGCTGGATATTTTTTTTAATATTTTTTCTTTAACTTTTTATCTGAGATTTTAAGAAATTTTTATAAAATTTTTTTTACGATTATTTTTAATATTTTATATTTATTTTTGATTTAATCTTATTTATTTAATTAATTTTAATTTAATTTAATTTAATTTATTTAATTAATTTAATTATTTTTTAAATACAATTATTTTTATTTTATTTCATGTCTTGACTATATTTTTAAAAAAAATATTTTATTTAAAAAAAAATTGTTGAATTTTTTTTATAAAAATATTCAACGCATAAAGTTTTTCTTAATGAAATTTCTTAAAAAATGTATATTTTTTTTAATTTAATTTTTTTTTTTAAATTAAAAATATAATTTTAGAACGAAGTTTTTAGAAAAAAATGTTAAAAAAAATTTAATTTTTTAAATGTTTTTTATATGAATTTTGGTTTAATTTATTTAATTTAGGTAATTAATTTTTATTTTTTTTTAACTTAAATTTTTTTTTTTAAATTTATAAAATTAATTTATTAAAAAAAAATAATTTTTCATTTTTATTAAATATCAAAAGTTTTTTTAATTTTTTTAATTATTTTACAGAAGTGGTAAAAGTATTTGTTTTATAAAATTTAATAAAATTTTTTTATTTTTTTTTAAAATTTTTTAACTTAAAATAATTGAAATTAAACTAATTAATTTATAAATAAAAATATTTTAAATTATAATTAATGAATATGTATTAAAAAAAAATAAATTTCTTAGCAATAATCTAAATATAATAGAATAAATTTAATTTTTTTTTTTGATTTCATCAAGTAAAATTTTTAAAATTAAGAATTAAGTTAAGAATATTTTCTACAAAAAATTAAAATAATTATTTTTTTTTAAATATGTATAATCAAGCTCGTGATTAATTTTTGTCTAAATATAAAACAATTTTTTCTCAGTAAATTCTATTTTAATAAAAACAAATCAAACTTTGACATTTTCATTCACAACCTCAAACACATAATTACCCATCGCACTTCATTCAAGCAATTTTTCCGCATTTCCTTGATTTGCCCATACAATAAATAAAATACTACAAGCCAAATTCTCGTTAAAGCACGAACAATAAAAAAAGTGCTGTAAGTGACGTTCGACCGATTGCGACACCAAAGCCAATAAAAAATTTATGCCTTGCTTCAGTGTGGTTTCCTCGACAAAAAAAGAGAGAAAGAAAGAAAGAATTCACTGTGAAAAAACCTAATCATAAATATCGCACTTTTGTCATTAATGTGTATTGTCATTTTATGATTATTGACGCTTATTATTAGAATTTGATCGATTTGTAATACATATATTTACTTTTACAGAATGTCCTTTTTTGTCGTTGTTGTTATTCAATGCTGCGTTGTGTGAATGTCATTTATTGCCCTCCTCGTTGTTGTTGGTGGTTGCGAGTCGATGTCGTCAGAATATAATAAAATAATAATGGTGAATGTCAATTGATTGGTCGTTGTTACGGTGGCATGATTATGTAACTCTCGCGTTTTTTTTCATGCAAAAAAGTGGAGGAAAATTTCTTAAAGAGAATTTAAAACAAGATTTTTGTGAAAAAAATTGAAAAAAAATTGAAAATTTTCCTGAATTTTAAAGAAAATACGAAAAAAAATTTCAAACCACGTGGTTAAAAAAATTACATAGCTACTGAAATCAACCACGTGGTTAACAAAATCCCTCCAATTTACTTTTAAAATATTTTTTTCTCATTTTCCAACACAAAATACCAAAAAATCCTCCTTCATGTTAACTCAAATCCATCTCAACCATCATTTTTGGTCACGTGACCTAATTTAATGCTAATTTCGCTATATTTAAGAGTATTTTATATATGTTTGAGAGCCTAATTTGCTTGTAGTGAAGATTTTTTTGAAAAAAATTGAAAATTTTGCTAAATTTTAAAGAAAATACGAAAAAAAAATTTCAAACCACGTGGTTAAAAAAATTACATAGCTACTGAAATTAACCACGTGGATATCAAAATCACTCCAATTTACTTTTAAAATATTTTTTTCTCATTTTCCAACACAAAATACCAAAAAATCCTCCTTCATGTTAACTCAAATCCATCTCAACCATCATTTTTGGTCACGTGACCTAATTTTATGCTAATTTCGCTATATTTAAGAGTACTTTATTTCTTTGAGAGCCTAATTTGCTTGTAGAGTAATCCGCTTGTCTACCCTTTCGTTTTGAACATATCATGCCTTTGATGTTCGTTCCACATTCATTTTCATTTATTTAACGTTCAACGATGTTAAAAGGATGTCTGTCGACCCAAAGTAATGTCAGGATTACTGTTATGTTTGAACATTTTTTGTGCTTTTGACAAGGCAAAGCGTTTAGTTTAGTTACGACAATGTAAATTAATTTTCATGACAAGAAAATTCTTTGCATCGTGGAGACGCCTGGCTCGCTGTTGATTTCTGTTAAATTTATCAGTAATAAATTATGTGATAATCACTCGACAAACAACGAGCAATTTATTCTGAAAACTTCTTAAATTATTCATCTTTTAAACGGGAAATATTTGTCCAGTTATTGTCGCCTTTGACCTTTTTTCGGTTTGTTTGATTTATTACAAGTAAATATTGGTCTTGACTGGCGCATAGCTTGTGAACAATGGAAGGCCATTGATCTGCCGTTAAATATTTGATAACGTAAATTTTGTCATAACTTGATTTATATTTCATTAAAACCAATTAATTTTACTGAAAGTCGTCGCCCATTTATTTATTTGATTAGTGTAATGAGCCAAAAGGCACGTATCAAATTTATTTCTTGCTTAACAAAGAAAAATTTCCCAAACTTTCATTAAATAAGTTTAAAATTTATGAAATTTTTCAATTAATTTTTACTCAAATTTAAAATAATTTTTTTTTTATCGAAAAAAATAAAACTTACCTGATTTGTTTTTTCCTCCTGTCCAAACTGACGTCAAAACCGAGCATATTATGTCATCATTCATTAGTGACTCGATTCAACTACAAACAAAAAAAAATCTAAAATTCAATCTAGTTTGTTCAAATAAACACACAATTTTCTCCCTTGTGACTTACCGATGAATTGCGATGATGACGACTCTCGAAAAAAAAATTCAGCTGAAATGAAACGAAAAGTCGATTTAATTAAAATTCATTTCACGTTTGCTCGTTATTCAAACGAAAAATAGAATTTTGGCCAAAAATCTATCAATTCAAGCTTTATTTAATTATTTGCCACACGAAAAAAAAACATAATTGGGTGTGAAAATGATGCAAAATTGAGACCGTTTAAAAAATTTCATTTTTTTTTGCAATTTTTTTTTCTGGGGCAAGTCAACAAACGTTCTTTCAAAGTAAATATTTTTTTGCATCCTCTTTCATTATTAAAAAACTCCTCGTTCTTTACGAAAGCTTTTCAATTCACGGAACGACGATAAATGCTAAAGTGTAACGTACTTCAGGCATCTGAATAATACAGTAACAATAATATGTGAAAGCGGAGGTATCAGGTGCATTTGCGTTCGTTATACAGCTAAAAATAGACGTGAATTCATTTAGAAGAGTTTTTTAGTTACTTTTTTCCTTACAAAAGAACGTGATTATTTAGAGAAGTTTTTTTCTTACATTTTTCTTTTTTAATTTTTTATAAAATGAAATATTTTATTGCATTTATTTCGCAGAATTAAGTCTGAGCTCGAAAGAAGTCTTAAAAAATTTAAATTAATTTTTTTTTTTGCTTTTTTGAATTGAATAAAATGAAATGGAAAGAAAAAATAAAATATTTGAATTAAAAAAAAATATTTTAAATTTAAAAAAAAAAATTAATTTAAAAAATAATTAAAATTTAAAAAAAAAATAATTTAAATTTAAAAAAAATAATTTAAATACATATTTAAAGAAAATAATTCAAATTAAAAAAAAAATTAATTTAAATTTAAAAAAAAAAATTTTAAATTTTTTTAAAATTTTTTAAAATAAAAATAAAATTTTTTAAAATTTTAAAAAAAATAATTTTAAAATTTAAAATAAAATTTAATTAATAATTTTTTTAAAAAAATAAAATTTTAGTCAAAAAAAAATTTACCGTTTTTTTTTGATAACGTGTTATTAATTTTTTTTAAATTTTTTTAAGAATAAAAAAATATTTTTTGTAAATGAGGAAAAAAAATGTAATCTTCGTGATATTGATACCTATTTTTTAAATTTTCATTCAAATTTTAATTATATAATTTTATTTTATTGGTATTACTTGTAGGTCACGTGACTTACTTTCTTTCAAATTTCTTCAAATATTTTTTTTTATTTTCATTATTTTAAAATTTAAAATTAAATTGAAGTTTTAATTCTAAATTTATTTTATTTAAAAAAAAAAGAAAAATTGTCAAAAACTTACCTATAATTTTATTGAAGGTCACGTGACTTATTCTATTTTAATTTTTTTTCAACATATTTTTATCTTCAAAATTATTTAAAAAATTTAAATTATATTAAAGTTTTAATTTTAATTTTTTTTTAAATTTTCTTTAAAAAAAATTTATTGGCAAAAACTCATAAATAGCTTTTTTAAAGGTCACGTGACTCATCTGTCTTAAAATTTTGCTAAAACTCTTATTTTTTATTAAATCTTGATTTTTTTTCAAGTTAGCAATCGCCTTTTATTTCCTAAAAATTCATATTTTTCATATTTTTGGTCACGTGACAAATTTATTTATTTAATAAATTACTCCCAAGAGCCACTTTAAATTTTGCTCCAGAAAAAAATTGGGTCATCATTTCATCCTTATAAAAAAAAAACGAGAATAAAACTCTGGATAAAAAGTGGCATCTGTAAAATATCGCAATGTATAGCACTCATTCCCGTAATGGGATACTACTAAATAATTCAAGGCTTTTCGTGAATGAGACGCAAAAAAAAAATACTTGTGCTGGTTTTTTTCTTCGTCTCTCTTTTTAATGAAGAATGACGTTCAAACTAACAGACATCAAGTCATTAATCTTCTTACATTTTCTTTTTAGCTCTTGACCTGAAAAGTATTAAAAATTTACCGAAAATTTACTGCGAACGAATCAAAATGTCATTCGAAACCGATCCTTAGTAGAGTAAACTTTAAATTGTTAAGGGAGCAGTTGATCCTTTTCTTTCCTTCGTACATTCTCATGTATATTTAATTCAAATTTAGAAACGAAAAAAAAAACACGAACATTTATCTTGCTTGCTTACTTCGGAGAAAAACACACGAAAAAAAAACAAGAAAACTTTTCTGCTTTAACTTTTTTTTCGTGTGTCTCTCTTTCATTGCTAAATATTTACAAGGCAGGTGTATTAACATTATCTCTTAAATGAGATTTAAAAAGTTTGGAACCTGTTGCTGTCGTTCCGATAAAATATTTAAATGGTTGCCGAAATTAACTTGAGGATTGCAGAAAAAGCACGAGAACAAAGCAAGCTTGCAATCCAATCATTATTCAAGGATTATGCAGGCGGCGGCATGTTTGCGATGCAAGTCAGGTAACAGCTTCATTTGCTTTCCTCTTGTTGCTCTGTTTTTGTGTAAAACGAGAAAATATTGGAAGTTATGTGCTTTTAATATTTCCCCATATGGTCGATATTCAAGGAAATTTATGTACGTTTAATATTAAATCCTGATAGTGTTTAGGTTTAGTTTGTTCTGCGATGAGAAAAAGGGTGAAATTGAGACTTACGGTACTAAATTCAAAAATTACGGTACGAACCGTAGCTTTAGCAGAACTAATTTACCTTGAAAAGTATGAAATTTTGAACTTTTGGTTCAAATTTCAACACTTACGGGACTAAATTTGTCATTTACGGTACTATACTTAACACTTATGGTATTAAGCCTACCTGAAAGGTATGAAAATATTCACTTACGGTACAAATTTACCTTAAGTTTCAGCTCTCACAGTATTAATTTTGTATAAATGGTATGAAATTAACAACTTACGGTACTAAATTTACTTCTTGCGGTACAAACTTATCTTTAAAGCATAAAATTTACTTCAAACGGTACAAATTTCAGCACTTGCGGTATTGAAATATTTTCTTACGGTACAAAATTTACTTTTAATGGTACTAACCTTACCTCAAAAAGTTTGAAATTCACTTCAAACGGTACAAATTTTACTCTTGCGGTATTAAAATATTTTCTGACGGTACAAAATTTACTTCTTACAAACGGTACTTCTTGCGGTACAAATTTTACCTTCAAACGGTACAAAAGTTTGAAATTCACTTCAAACGGTACAAATTTCAGCACTTACGGTACAAATTTTACTTCTTGCGGTACAAATTTTACTTCAAACGGTACAAATTTTACTTCTTGCGGTACAAATTTTACTTCTTGCGGTACAAATTTTACTTCTTGCGGTACAAATTTTACTTCAAACGGTACAAATTTTACTTCTTGCGGTACAAATTTTACTTCTTGCGGTACAAATTTTACTTCAAACGGTACAAATTTTACTTCTTGCGGTACAAATTTTACTTCTTGCGGTACAAATTTTACTTCTTGCGGTACAAATTTTACTTCTTGCGGTACAAATTTACATTCAAAGTAAGAACTTTAACTATAATGGTACCAAATGTACTTTTGAAGGTTTAAAATTCACCCTTTTTTAATTCACTGGAATTTGTTACTCCCATTCAAGTCCCATTTGATGCTCATTTGAAGGCATATAAAGGCATAAAATTCGTTTTAACAACCAATTAGGGAGAATTCAGTCTATTCAATTTGCTTCAATGTACAAAATGGACATGCTCAAAACATGAAACATTTTTAGAATCCTTGAAAAACTCCATAAATTTCAGATTCTTTCGTGCGAAAAATGTATTTGTATCACTTTTCTTCCCGCAAAAAAAAAGTGTCATAAGCTGCACGTCATCAGATAATTTCCGAGACATCGACAAACACACATTCATGTCTTCCGTCTCCGATAACAGTTATCAACCAAGACACGCACGATAAATCTTAAATAAATCACCTCATCTCATTTCCTCTAATTTACCAAGAAAAAAAAAATTTCTGATTCAGTTACGTGCTCCAATCAAGTTTAAAGCTATTACGTGAAGAGACTCGTCGTAATAATAACAATCAAAATAATTTGTATCTTAATTTCGTTTTCTTGCATTAAAAAAATATTGAAGGAACGAGAAAAATTATAATTGGAAATAAAATAAAATAAAAGCATTCAACAACTCTTTTAAAATGCTTCAAAAGAGATACAAAATAATAAAATCAAATTGGAAAATTTTATATATATATGAAGAGCAATTTCAAATGAAGATGAATGGCATGAAGGAAATTTTTCGCATTTTGTCATGAAGAGGAGCAATCAGCAACAATATCGTTTTATCGGTTGTTTTTGAAAATTTCATAAAAGTTTTTTTTTGCATCAAAAGTTCATCAATTTTACAAAAAAAAAAATTGGGTTTTGTATGAAAATTCTTTAAAATTATTTAGGAACATATTATTAAAAATTTTCAGAAAATCATAATTTTAAATTTTAAAAATTTTTTTTTTATTTTAAATAAAAAATTTATATAAATATTTTAAATAAATTTATTAAAAAAAAAAAATAATAAATAAATTTTTATTAAATAAAATTTAATTAATTATTTATTTAATAATTTATTAATTTATTTAATTTATTAATTTAATTTATTTAATTTATTAATTTATTATTTATTTATTTATTCCCTAATTAATTATTCATTAAAAAAAATAAAATCAAGAAAATTCAGAAAATTTTTGTAAAATAATTGAAAATTAATAATTACTCATAATAAATTTTAAAAAAATTTAGAAATCATAAAATTTTAAAATTACTATTGGAAAATTTTAAAAATTTTTAATTTAAAAAAAAATGAAATTCAAAAAAATTTTAAGTACCTAAAAAAAATGATGAGAAATTAAGAAAATCTTGTAAAATTCAGAAGATCAAGAAAAATTTTTATTGTAAAAAAAATGAATTATTTTTTAAAAATTTATTTAAAAGTTTATTTTTATTTTTAAAAAAATTCTAATTCTGATTTTCTGAAAATTTTTAAAAAAATTTCATTTTTTTCTTGAATTTAATTTTATTTTAAATATTAAGAGATTTTTGAAATTATTCAAAAAATTAAAAAAGCTAAAAAAAATTTAATGAAAAATTCTCTCAACAAAATTGCTTTTTATCAAAGAAAAAAAAATCGAAAAAACTTCATAAAATCTCTGTCCCTTTCCATTTCTCTTTCATCTACTAAATAAATTTTTTCATAAGTATTTGTTCAAATACTAGACGCACTATGACCATATTTCACTATTATCTTTATTAATTTTATTTCTATTTATTTTTATATTTATTTGTTTTCCGTTGTGTTTCCCAGAAAAAAATGACAAACAAACAAGACCTACAAGCAAAATCTCAAAATTAAATAAAAACGCTCGGAAGGGAATAAAAACAAACAAATTCTTCTATTCTGAATAATATCATCATTGAAAAACTACAAGAAAAAAAATCCACTTTAAAACGCAATTTTGAATATTAAAAAGCAGCTGTTTCGCGTTTCAACAAAAAATTTGTCATTTGATGGAAAATTACTTTTTTTTTTGCATTTTAGAAAAAAAAATGAGATAAAAATTTAACAATTGACTTCATTTCAATGAAAAAAATGAATAATAACGAAAAAAATTCCGAGTAAATTGCAAAATCAATATGAAAAATTTTTTTATTCGTCTTGTCATGACACGAACGAGTTGAAATTGCGCTAGAGAGAAGAAGAGTCTCATAAAAAATTTAACGACATATTTTACCGACATCATCATCAACATAATGTCATTATTTCATTTCCCGAAAATTTTGCAGCTAATATTAAATATTCATCAAAAGCTTGCTGATTGATTTGGTGTGACAACAGTGACAAAACACGAGAAAAGAGCTTATTCTGCATCGATTATTCGACAAAATTTGCGTTCAGGTGAATTTTCGTCTCATTTTCCGAGAATTTCAGCAATGCACACGCGACATTGTACGAAGAGCTATGGAACGGGTCAAAATTCCTCTTTTCATCTGTTATTTATTTATGATCCGAATTGTTTCATTATTACATCACACACACACACAGAGCCGTAGAACGAACAAAGACGTGAGCTATTTATGCGATTTACCTGTGTGTGTGTGTGTGTGTTGACCTACTTCAGGCAATAAAGTACCTTTCGTTCATTGGTTCGTTCGTTTTGCGTTCGATCGAGTGCATCTAGGTAGAATTAAATTCAATAAAATATGCTTTTATCATGCAACGTAGCCTTATTTTGCAATTTATATCAAATCCATCGATAATAATTCCAGTTTTTTTTCCTCTTTGCTTTGTTTTCCTTTTCACATTACACGTGGAATCTCTGTGGACAGCAATTGAATAAGGAATATTGATTTGATTTGGAAATACAGAAAAAAGGAAGGGTTGAGTTGGTCGACTTATGATGTAATAATGGCTGTGGATGTCCTTCAGTTGATTTGTGAAGTACGATTTATTGATAATAGTATCTTTTTTAAGTAACTTTGATCTCTTTTAGTACTGATTTTGGTTTTTTTGAACAACTTTTAGTACAAATTTCGATTCTGAAAGCAACTTTTAGTACAAATTTCGATTCTGAAAGCAACTTTTACAAAGTGAAGAAAGCAATTTTTAGTACAAATTTCGATTCTATAAGCAGGTTTTAGTACAAATTTGGATCCTAAAAGCAACTTTTAGTACAAATTTTGATTCTGAAAGCAAATTTTTAATATAAATTTTGATTCTAAAAGCAATTTTTAGTACAAATTTTGATTCTGAAAGCAATTTTAGTACAAATTTGAATTCTTAAAGCAACTTTTAGTACAAATTTTGATTCTGAAAGTAATTTTTAGTACAAATTTTAATTCAGAAAGCAACTTTAGTACAAATTTCGATTCTGAAAGCAATTTTTAGTACAAATTTTGATTCTGAAAACAATTTTTAGTACAAATTTCGATACTTAAAGCAACTTTTAGTACACATTTCAATTTCGAAAGCAATTTTTAGTACAAATTTTGATTCTGAAAGCAATTTTTAGTACAAATTTCGATTCTGAAAGCAACTTTTAGTACAAATTTTGATTCTGAAAGCAACTTTTAGTACAAATTTTAATTCTGAAAGCAACTTTTAGTACAAATTTCGATTCTGAAAGCAATTTTTAGTACAAATTTCGATTGTCAAAACAACTTTTAGTACAAACTTCGATTTTGAAAGCAAATTTTATTACAAATTTTAGTGAAGAAAGCAATTTTTAGTACAAATTTTGATTCTGAAAGCAATTTTTAGTACAAATTTCGATTCTGAAAGCAACTTTTAGTACAAATTTCGTACAAAAACTTACAAACTACCAAACTTCCCCTCCAACCGCTGATTATTTTTCTAAGCACATCGATATAATTTCTCGCATGCATCGTTCATTATTCGCTCGACTAGCCTAAAAATACCCTTTTTTTGTAGGAGTGTTTTATTTCCTTCCGCCATTTATTCAAATGACGTCGGTTTCTTCATCAAAGTTTCGTCTAAAAACGAACAAAAACTAGACTGTAGGTCACAAAAGTTCTCGTTTGATGATTTTTTTTTTGTTTTTCATCAATTCAAATATTTGTGCACTCACTCGCCTTTGACATGAACGAGAAAAATAACAATGACGAAGATAACATATGACTATCAAACGGAGACATATTGTGAGAGTATTAAAGCTTCAATGCAAAATATGTTGACATTTTTTTCTCATTTTCTTTATCGAAAATATTTTCCTCGAGCAGAATGAGAAAAGACGAATGATTAAAATAACAGGATTCTCTGGGATTTTTATGCTTTTACGATGGATCCAGAGTGCCATAAAATAACAATAACCCAGATAATGGGATGTAACGCGTGTCTGAAAGCCTTTTTATTGGAAATTGTGTCGCTTTGTAGCGAGCTTGAATGAAACCAATTGCGAAAAATATGAACATACTTCGAACAAAGACCAAGTTTGAAAGGAATTTCTCGTTCGAAACTATCGATATTGATTTTAAAACGACACTTCTGGGATATATCGCGCTCTTTTGTATATTTTTTGCCATAAATTTCACTGCTTTTGTCTTCCATCGTGAACAAAAAACTTTTTTGTCCTTCACGAAAATCACAAAATTTTTCATTTTATCGAAAATAATTACAGATTAGACTTAGATTTAAGTAATTAGCTATCTGCCCGCCTCCAAAATTTATGTCATTTTCAACGTCATTCGATCCAAAAAATCAAAAGAGACAAGTAAATTGCTTTAATTCGAGCCACGAAATAATTACTCCCCTTTTATACTTCCGCCTTTTCTTACTTTCGAAGTAAGTAATTTGAGACACGTGTACGACTTTTGATGAATTGCAATGCGGCGGAAACAGAATTTCCTGGAAAAAATTTGCGAAACGGAAACAAGATGCAAGAGAAGAGATAAGAAAGTTGATTAACCTGAAAATTATGGAGATTTTATGGTCATCATGTAGCTACTAAAAGAAGAGCAAAAAAAAAATACGAGGAAGAGAAAAAAAGTTAATTTGTTGTCATTAACCTATAAACTCGTGTTGTCACAAATTTTCATTTTTTTTCTTCTTCTCGATTTTTTTTTTACTAAACGTGAACAAGTCACAGGGACAAAAGCAAAAAAAAAATGACGACAGAAATTAACATGACGATAATTATCTTGTCGTTTAGAGACCGCTGTGGAAAATTTTTTGAATGCTTTGAGGACAACTTGTGGATTTTTTCATGTTTAATGACTTTCTTTGACAGCTAAAGTAGGGGTTTTGTGACAAATAGGAAAATATTTCGCTCTGTTGGAGGAAAGATTTTTACTTTGAAAGTAGCTCATAAATTTTCTTTGGCTAAAGAAGTAATTTTCAAGCCATTTTTTATGCAAAAAAAGGAAAAAATTACAATTTTTGAATTAAAGCGCCATCTATGGGCAAAAATTTTGTGGAAAATCGACTAAGATTTACATTTTCTTTGAATATATTCAAAAAGTTTAAAAATTCGTTTGCAAATTAGATGTAAAAATTTTGATTATTTAAGAATTTTTATTTTAAAGCGCCATCTAACGTTGAGAATTTTATGAAATAATTCAAAAATTACGATTTTTTAAAAAATTAGTTGTGAAGAACTCTAATGAAGTATGCATAAAATTATTTGAAAAGAAAATCAATTTTCTTAGCATTTAAATACTTTGAAAACCTTTCAAAAGCGCCATCTAACGTCAATTTTTTCATAAAGGAGACTAAAAATGATTAAAAGCATCACATTTTACCGCGTTTTACCCAATTAAACTAAAAATTTAAAAAAATGATAAATTCAATCTTTAAGTATCTGAAAACTTTTATTTTCTATTCTAAAGCGCCATCTATCGTCAAAAATTTAATAAACGTGCTAAAAGTTAATAAAAAATTACAAATTGTTTCAAATATCCATGTTTAAAATTTAAAAAACCAGAAATTTGAGTAAAATCTCATGAAAATTAAAAATTCATCTTTTAAAGCGCCATCTATGGGCAAAAATTCAGAAAAAAAGATCAAAATATAAAATTTTTATTAAATTTTTGCCTCATGAATACTTTTTACGAATGCTCGGTAGTCAAAATCCGTAAAACGCTGTGTAATACAATAAAATGTGTTGCTTTACAAACATTCCGCAAACAAAAAAAAAAACAGAAAATTGTTGCCCTCAAGCGCAACGCTTTTGTTCTTTGCCACGTATATTTGTCTCCCTGTATGTTTACTTTCTTCTTGTTTGCTAATAAACTTTGTGACGTGCTTGACATCTTTTTTACCGTTTGTTCGTCGGGCTTTTGGAAAGGATTCTTCCATCAATGTGAATTGTCGCCGAAGCAGCAAAAACTTAATCACAACATTAATAATTCAGTAAAACTTTTTTTTCTGTTGTTGTCTTCTCGGAACGAGAACGAGTGAATAATCAACTCACGATAATGATGATTGTAATTAAATGAACCCGAAAAAAAGTTACTTTTTCACCGTAATTTTGCTAAATTTAGCTGCTCGTCGTGATTAATGTTGGCGGCGACGGCAATACGCGTCGTCCTAAGCAAACAAAGGAGCCGATGAACAAGTGCTTTAATGTTTATGCGGGAGGTTTTTGTAGCAAATATATGGTTTGTGTTTGAGGACAACAAAAGCGTGCGTGGAAAAGCACTGGAGAACCATCAAAAATATTCATCATCATCAATCTTGTCCTGCAACAATATAAATTTGGTTATGGATTTTCTCTCTCTATCATGTTCAGGCATTTTATTATTCTCAATGGTGGTCGATGTTTGTTACATGTTTTTGAATTGTGGGAAATTTGTGTTTCGATACCAGATTATTCGATATGAAGGTTTACAGTTGGAGTCAGAAGCTTTTGAAAATTTGTTTGTAGAAGAAAGCAGTAAAATTTGTAAATGAAAGCAGATATTTATGAAAAATTTGTAAATGAAAGCAGATCTTTAAAAAAATCGAAAGCAGAAAGTTTTGACAAATTTCTGAAGTCAAAAGCAAATAATTTTTTCAAAAATATTAAGACGAAATATTTATGAAAAAATTGTAAATGAAAGCAAATATTTAGTAAAAATTTGTAAATGAAAGCAGATATTTTTTAAAAAAATTGAAAATTTTAACAAATTTCTGAAATTGAAAGCAGATATTCTAAATGTAAACCGATATTTTTGAAAAAAAATTTGCAGATGAAAACTTCAGTTTTTCAAAAAAAAAATTAGATGAAAGCAGATATTAAGTAAAAATTTGTAAATGAAAGCAGAAAGCAGTTTTCCAAAATTTTTGTAGTTAAAATGAATTTTTTAAAAGAAAGCAGATATAATTCTTGCAAAACAAGAGTTTCTCACAAATAACGACGGTAACATTAAGCCAACCAACGTCATTTACAAACTTTATCAGCGCTATGATGACGACGCGTAATTTCATGTTGATGAGCATCCTTATAAATAGCTGTTTTGATTGAAAAACGACCAAATTTTCCGAGGTATTTTCCGCTGTCAGTCAGTCTCTTGAATGTCAGGTGAACACAAAACTTTTCCTCCTACTTAGACTGAAAAAAAAAACTTTTTCATCCAAATTTCCCTAATTCACCGAAGAAGACAATCGATCGACTTTCATCCGTTGTTTTTTTTTCGGCTTCTGTGTGGGCGAACGTACATTATGAATAATAAATATCGTGGAAAACAATCATTTTCCCAGCTCATTTCAGGTGCTGACTGACAAACGTTGTACGTATATGTTTGTCGATTGCATAATTAATGATTTTTGTTGGCTTTTGTTTCAAAAAGCACTCGATTTAACACGAAAAGCAACAAAAATAATTTACATAATCGATGGATTTTTTTGGAGAGTATCAGCAAAACAAACCCACGTACCAACGTGACAACTGAAATTTTGTGTCAAGAAAATTTGTCTCGCGAAAAGTATTTTATGACACATTTTTGCTTCGTGACTCTTGACTTTTTCAAAGCTTTGAAGGTGTTGTTCTAAAAGAATTTTTTGCACGACATATTTCTTGTAAAACATTTAAATTTATGGAGTCTCGTCTTCTGTTTGTCTCTCTTTTCGTTTCGGTGACCTAGATCTGATAAATTGAAATGAAAAAAATTTCAATCACAATCGAGTCCTTTTATGTTGGAGAATGTTAACATGATGCTTTTTTGTTATGAGAAGGCGGTTCACAGCAAGACAGCAGACAGCAATAAAAGAAAATGCAGATGCAGTTTTTGCTCCATTTTCAGCTGTCGTGTCTGATGGCAAGCGTTTTTGTGGCGCAATGACATGTTTGGAGTCGTAAAAATATGGAGTTATTGTGTATTTTCGATAAAAAATGATGTTTCTTTGTTCAAAATGTCTCGACATGACAGCAGATTTTTTTTTTTGAGTTAATAGACGTTTGAAATTTAGGTCATTAGAGTTCAGCCAAGAGTTCATTTAAAAAGTTTTCGAAAAATTTACTTGAATAATTTTGAGACTTTGAATGTTCAATGTTTCGGAAATAAGTCATTGAAGGGCATTAAAAATCTATAAAAATTCCAATTTTGAAACTTTTTGAAATATTTTTATCCTACAGCTTTTAGCTCAGCTAAAATTTTCAAAAATAAAAATTTTTCAGTATAAATTTATTAAAATTTTTGCTTGATTTGGATTCATATTTGACAAATCAGTTTGTGTTCAGAAAAAAATTTGCCCCAATGCAAATTTAAAATTTTTTACCCAATGTGCATTTAAAATTTTTTTTACCCAATGTGCATTTCAAATTTTTTTTACCCAATGTGCATTTAAATTTTTTTTGCCCAATGTGCATTTAAAATTTTTTTACCCAATGTGCATTTAAAAATTTTGACCCAATGCATATTTAAAATTTTTTACCCAATGTGCATTTAAAAATTTTTTACCCAATGCATATTTAAAATTTTTTACCCAATGTGCATTTAAAATTTTTTACCCAATGTACATTTAAAATTTTTTACCCAATGTGCATTTAAAAATTTTTACCCAATGTGCAATTAAAAATTTTTACCCAATACACATTCAGCATTTTTGCCTTAGTTGACATTTAAATATGACTTAAAATCTGTCCCAAAACACATTTCAATTTTTTGCCCCAGATGACTTTTTGAAATTTTTGCCCCGATTCACATTTAAGACTTTTCTATGAAAACTTTGAAAAAATATTTAATTTTTAAGACCTTTTTTTTATTAAAACAACCAGTCGTCTCCATTTTTTACCATAATTCCATTTTTGACTGAATGATGGATGCAACTTTTAAACTTCATACTTCTCTTGATAAATTTCTTGCAATCAAAAGTCATTTTTATGATTGACGAGTACAGTTCAAATTCCACTTTTCACTTTACTTCACTCTACTCCATTTCAACGCAGTAATCGCTCGCCAAACATCCAGCAACAGTTGGTTTTATAAATTTATTTTATTACTCGAGCACAGAGATGATTAATTCATCAACATTTTTCTCTCGTTCATTTTATTTTTCAATTTCGCATAAAGAAAAAAAAATTGTTTTTCAAGTAGCGCCGTCATCTGTCATGTTAAGCAGCTGTAACTCACTTTTTTAACAATTTTTTGTTTTAAACACGATTTTTTTATGTTTTTTAAAAAATATTTAATGAATAAAAGAAAATCGATTGTTGCTTACCTTACCCACGAAAGGCGCGCGATAAACATCATTCCATTCATTCTCGTGTTTCATTCACTGAAGTAACTCCGTGCCGTGTGCAATAAAATTGAAAAGGCGTCACAAGCAAATTTTTTTCCTTCTATGACCTGAATACATAATAATTACACTATTTATTGCCTTCTTGCCTTCGTCTTGGCTGTGATGCCGAAGAAAATCTACTGGAAAATTGCGCGCCACAAAAAAAAACTTTTATTGCCATTATGACTTATTTGCGTTGCACAATCCACTGGGAATGAAAGTGATTTGTTCTCGTGAAAATTATGCAAACTTGGCCACAAAAATCACATTGTCTCATAAATTATTTGTTTTAAATTACTTTTAGTGGGAAATTCTCATTTCACCGCAACCATTATCCGTTTATTTATTAGTGTTAGTGACACTTTTCGCCAGGCAATTTCGTCAAAAAGGAAAAAATAAAAAATATCTGCAGAATTCACGTAGAAAATCGAAAAAAAAACTTATAACGCATTCAACCGTTGATAAAATTTTAAAAAGGTTGGCACGACACGTTCAAGCTTGAATGGCGACAGCGATTTTTGTACGATAAAGAATAGAAAGAAAACACAATAAATAGATGAGTATCTGGAAAGGCAGGCGAACCAAAAAGAACAAGAATATGAAACTGTAATAAAGATAATAATAAATGTGTTGCGGTGTTTTTGTCGTAATCCTTTCACGAAATTCAGGATCTTACGAAGGTTTTCTTTTGCGGTTTGTGGTTAATAAAAATTGATTTTTAGACGGATTTCTCGAAAATTTTGGGAAATTTTTCGTTTTATCTTTTCTGAGAAAAATTTTTTGTTGAGAATCGGATTCGTTGAATATTAAAATTATAATTTTTTGAAGTATTTTTGCTTGGTTTGAATTAATTGGAATAATTTGAGATCAAAGCTTTTGATGATTTGTTAAGTCTTAATGCTTGGTTTGGATTAATTGAAGTAGAATTAAATGTTGAAAAATTTTGTTACTCCAAAATTCCTTTTTAGCAAAGCTGCAATTTTTTTTAAGTTTAATGTCAAAACTATTTGACTTATGACTTAAGCTTAAATAAAAATCACATAAGTTTGACTTAAGTCAAATTAATTAACTTAATTTGCCAAATTTTCGTAAAAAAGTTTTAAAAAAATTGATTTTATTTACAAATTTTTAAAAGGAATTTCAAAAAATGTCTAACTATTGACTTAATTTTACTTCTTCTTAAACTTAAGGCTTAAGTTAAAGTTTAAGTCACATAAGTTTTTAAAGCCCTGATTTTCAGCGTTTTCCGAGACAAATTTTTTTCAAAAACTAGGCTGTAAAATCTGTTGACTTAAAGTTAAGCTTCCAACGCTTTTATGACTTAAACTTTAGCTTAAGATTTTATCAAAAGAAACTTTTGACTTAAGCTCTTAAGTTTAAGGAAATGTTAAGTTAAGTCAAAAGTTAAATATTTTTTGAAATGTTGGCCAAATTTAGATAAAAAAATTAATATTTTTGAAAATTTTGAAATTTATTTGACTTAAGTAAAACTTAAGAATCTAAAGCTTAATTCATCAATAAAAATTTTTTGACTTAATTTGACTCATTCTTAAACTTTTCTTGACTTAAGTTTAACTTACCTTTTGATCAAAAGAATCTTTTGACTTAAGCTTTAAAGTTTAAGAATAATTTAATTAAGTCAAACGACCAAATTTTGGTAAAAATTTTAATTTTTTGAAAATTTTTTAGAAAATTTGGTAAATTAATTTGACTTAAGTGACATTGACTCAAGCTTAAGTCATTAGTAAAATAATTTTGATTTTTGACTTAAAAAGTTTTGCATCCCTGAATTTAAAAAATTTCAAAAATATCTTACGTTAAACTTTTCACGGAGAATCCAAAGAGTTGAAAATCCAAAAATCTGAAAGAAACTAAAAAAAATCATATATATTTCGAAAACTAGGCTGTAAAATCTGTTGACTTAAACTTAAGCTTCCAAAACTTTTATGACTTAAACTTTAACTTAAGTTTAAATCAAAAGAAACTTTTGACTTAAGCTCTTAAGTTTAAGAAAATTTTAACTTTAGTCAAAACTTAAATATTTTTCAAAATTTCAACCAAATTTTGGTAAAAAATTATATTTTTTGAAATTTTTTAGAAAATTTGGTAATTTTTTTTTTGACTTAAGTCAAATTTAAGTGAGTTTAACTCGAGCTTACGTAATTAGAAAAATTGTTTTTGATTTTTGGCTTAATAAAATTTTCAGCCCTGAATTCAAAAATATCTTACGTTTAATTTTTCACGGAAGATCCAATGAGCTATAAAATTGTTCAAAAATCTAAAAAATTAATCAGAGGTTCAAAAATCACCATAAAACAACGTCAATTACTTTCCACTCGTGATTTCCTCGATCCATTTTAATCCGTTTCCAAGCCATATTCTCCATACTCTCTGGCTCATGAAAGATTTATGAGGTGTGACAATGAAACGTGTGCCGAGACCAAGTGTCTCCTTTTCTCTCAGACCACTTTCTTCCTTCACATCTCCTACTTCTGTGTCTGTAACGGAAAGAAAGAAAACATAAAATGGATTGAAAGTACAAAAAAAAAATGTAAAAAGGAAAGAAGTTGATTGACAAAGCATTCAAGTGAATAGAGGTGAATTTATTGTGAAATGATTTGAAATAGGCTTACTTTATCGAAATTCAATCTATCTCCCGAAAAAAGGAAAGAAAGAGTTTTGCAACATGATGCTTTGCCAGACAAATTCGTTTCTGGAATCACAAACATTCCCTTTGTACATGAAACTCGAAAAAATTTCAAAGAAAAATCAATACTACGAAAAAATAATTTGAATTGCATATCTGGTTATGACACATCCAAATCGATCAATTTTCAAGAGAGAGAGACATACCTCGAGCACACTTCTTCTCATCAATTATTCTGCAAAACGAAGAATTGAATTTCCAAGAAGTGACATGGAAAATGGCTTTTTATTCACACGTGAATAAGCAAAAGATAGAAAATTTGCTTTCTCGATTGAGGAAATTAAAATAACACCTGCATTGACATTGAACTTTTTTTTAAAAGTATTTTTATAAATTTTCTCTGTTAAATTACTCACTTTACTTTTAAGGTTTCATCGTTCATTTGTTCATTCGAGACACAAAACATTGAAAAAACCCTGAAAGCGAGTAATTGATGATCGTTTGATGTTTCTTTTGTGTATTTGCACACATGTGTGGTCTTTGTTTATGTTTCTTTTTTAATCCGCATTCAATAGAAAATTGAATCAATGACGAACGATTTTAACGGTTCAAGGTTTCTATTGGCTCTAGTCGAAGGAAAATTAAGCGATTATCGCCATTATAAATTGATAGCTTAAAGAAAGACGTTCAATGTCAAGGAAAAAAAATATAAATAAATTTTTTATTGTCACGTGACAGAGCCCAGTGCACATTTTGAAATCTATTTTAAAAAATATTTAAGGATTTCAGGCGCAATACATATTCTGAAGTTAGATTTATTAGGGTTTATTAATTTTTTCCTATGTCAAATTTAAAATTATGACCCAATGAACAATTAAAATTTTAACCCCAATGCACATTTTAAAATATTTTTAAAAGTTATTTAAGTACTTTTGACCCAATGCATATTCTGAAGTTCATCCCATTATGAGTTCTAACCTTTTCTCCTTAGCAATGAACAATTTACCCAATGAACAATTTTGAACTTTACCCCAATACACATTTTGAAATTTCCGCCCAATTCCAATTGAGATTTTTGGCCCATTGCATATTTTATGCTTAAATCCATAAAAAAATATTAATTTTTCTTCATGTGAAATTTAAAAGTGAAAGAGAAATTACCCAATGAACAATTTAAATTTTAACTCCAGTACACATTTTAAAATTTCTATTTAGCTAGAATTGAGAATTTTCGTCCCAATGATCATTTTAAAGTTCAACCCAGTGTTTATTCTAAATGAAAATCCCATGTTACATTTAGAAAAGAGACCCCAATGCACATTTTAAAATTTTGACCCAATGCAAATTTAGAAAATTACCTAAAATTATGAAAAATTTAACCTTTTTTTTATTAAAATTAAATTTATTTTAATCAAAGAAAAGCACTTAAGAAAAGTTTTAAAGCAATTTTTCACTTCACAAAAAAAAATCTTTCTCAACTTAACAAATAAACTGATTCAACTCAATAGAGAAAATACAAACAAATCGATGAGAAATACAATTATCGGATTTGTGTCCCATTCTTGTTCAAAAAATAAAAATAAACGAACGCAACAGCTAAGCTCATTGTTTAAATCCACAAAATAAAATGAAATAAATTGAATCACGATTTGTTGAAAATCTTTCGAATTTCTATTTAGTTCAGTGATCAATGTCTTCATTATTAGATTGAAGTGGATTTTGTCATGTTCGCCTTTTTAAAGCCGAAAACGAGTCTCACATATAATAAAATGTCCAAATGATTAAACTAACAAATTGATATCGATCTGGCAAAGACGCCCCTTTTTTACTTGTCTTTGTCGTCGATAAAGTTGGACATTGTCGAAAAACCAAAAAAAGAGAGAAAAGACAAAAAAGAGTCCATAAATGGAATGGCACCGATAAGCATAAAATATGTTGGCATATTTCCTACAACTACTTTCACTCCTAGAATCCGATTGTTATTTTTTTTTCTCGGGCAAAAATCGACGAACGAAGAAACGAATCGTAAATGATGTAATTTGATTACTCGAGAGAATTTGATTTGCTTTCTTTCGCTTTTTTGCCGCCCTCCGTTTGCCTTGTTCTCCGCACTTAACACAGAAATATTAATATCAGTAATATATCTCTTAATGGCAGCAATTAATAAGTCTGTGATTTCACGTGCTTTGTAAAAAAGGAAACAAAAAGTTGATTAATGGAAGGCAGCGTAGCTCGTGTGAAAAAAGTAAATTGCAGTCACATGTGATGATGATGATGATGATCCAATTAAGCGTAATATGTGGAATTTCCACAAGTTCCATTTTCTGCATTGTTAGGCAATAAAAGAGATGCAATTCCATTTGATGTGTATCGCATTTTTTTTTTGCAACAAGTAAATTCTTAGAATTACTCACCGTTTTAGTTGTTGATTCAATTCAAGTCGTTTGTATCTGACAACTTTTGCTATACATCTCGAAAGCAAATCAATTTTCCGCTTCAATTGCAGGTGTTCGTTATGCTTTGTGCCTTAAAGCAGAACATATTTCTCGTCTTTGACATAAAACGTTTTACCTTTATTTGGTAGAGAACTTTGCTTATGTAATCACAGTGAAAATTGTAATAAACTGAGGCCATGTCACTAATGTACAAAAAAAAGTAAACCGGAGGATTAGTTAAACAGAAGCTTTTAGAGAGAGAGAAATTATGTACTTTGTACATTAACACAAATGTCAAGCATTTTTTTTCGCATGAGAAAAAGTTACCATTAAAACAGTAATGAAAAAAAACACAAATTAAATGTAACATTTCGGCTATTTAATTAGATTTTTTTTTCAAAAGTCGTAACGAAGAGAAAATTATCAAATTAATAAAAAAAACAAGGAGATGAAATTGAATTGAAGGACGTTAAATTAGTCGTTGATATCACGGAAATTGCTAAATGACAATTTCATGGATTAAACTAGGTAACATGATTATCAATAGGAAATTGCTAAATTAAATCTACTCCTGAACAAATTAAGGTATTTTATAATTTCTACTCTTAATTAATGATTCTAGTTTTTGAAGTTCAGAAGAATAGAAGATTTAACATTTTTTATACAATTGAAGTATTTCAAGAAAATTGTTTGGAAAGCAGTTTCCTTATATTATAAAGTTCAATAAGAAATTTTATAGAATTATATTATTATTTATCTTATAGAAAAAATAGCTCTTAAAATTTCATATTGAACTTTATTATCAGGAAACTGCTTTTTAAGTAATTTTCTTGAAATACTTCAATTGCTTAAAAAATGTTCTTGTGCGATTTGCCTTTCCTTTTAACTTTTTCAAAAGCTAAGAAAATTTCATGAAGATCTCAAAAAGTTCCTTTGCAGTGTTCCGCTTCAGTATATCTCAGAATAAATTATGAGTTTAGGCAAACTAACAAAATTACTATGGACAAAAAGAAGCTCTTAAGATTACATATTTTTGTTCAGAAGCTCTCTAAACTTGCTAACCAAATGTGTAATCAACAGCCTCTTGACTACAGAATAATCGTGCATGTGCTCTGCTCAAGAAAATATAATTTTGATTTTATAACGCTTAATCCAATGATTGGATATTTTTTTTTAAACTGCCATGACTAACCATAATTCTTCATCTCGAAAAATGCTCATAGGCCAAATAAAGCGGGAGGTCGTTCTAAATTTGAGCAGATCTTTTTGTGAACTTTCGTGAATCAGAGCTCGTTTTATAGTTTTGTATTCGTTTAATCCTTTGTAATAAAATAATTTCTATGCTGCACTCGTCAATTGATCCGTTAGCCTCGAATTACTACTTCACTGAAGCTCGTAGGTTTGTGATGGCCAATTTTTATTAGTTTATCAGTCAAGTATTCAGGAAGCAATCCATTTTAGGTTTGGTTATTTAGATTTGATGCGTTAAAACTAACTCTTTGCTTCACATCAAGTAAGTCTGTGTCATTCAACATGGTCTCCAAATTCGCATATCAATCTCTTATTGCTCTTAATGCCTTGTTAAAGTCTCAGTTTAGAAAATTTTGCTATAAAATAAAAAAAAATCAAGATGTAAAAACTTACCCAGTTAAGCTCAATATCATCAATTTATTAAAGATATTGAATATCCAGACGAAGAACTGATTTTCTGAAATTCATTATTCAAAGTTTTCAAAACTTCATAGAATTACTTACCAAACTAAGAATGTTAAATCCAACTGATTGTCGATTGTCTAGTTTGCTTTAATTACAGTCTAACTTTTTTCTTGGAAAATCTTAAAAGTCTCTTCTTGTTTGTTAATCTTCATCTCAGTGAATAACTAAAACGAATACCTGGAAAAATGAATTTGCCCATCCATAAAAATATCTCTTTTCCTCACAAGGAAACGAAATTTTTATACATTTATTTTCATTTTATTGTTTTTTTTCTGTGTTGTTTCGAGCTCATTTTTCACTACTCTTGCTGAAGTCGAGCACATTTCTACAAAAAAAGTTAGGCAACGATAGTATCAGTAAAATTTTTATATAGGAACATATGTTGCTACCTACCTATTCCATATAGATTACGAGACTTTTAGTTCACAGAGATATCCAATCGTCGAAACGTGAACTGAACGTGAAAACGACAAAAATTCGTCGAGAATCGAACAACGTTTCTCCTTCATGGAACTCGCCGTATGCGATACGATACATTTATCGATTTCTAACTAAGCACAGACATATTACCTCATTAAAATGTAAGTAAAAATGTTTTAGTTGGAACGTTGTAGGCAAAAAAAAAAGTAGTAGTATCGTTAAAATCGAATTAGAACGAGAGCATATGCAAACGTGAATGAAAGGGTTGAAAAAGGGATATGAAACAGAAATGCCAAGGACAAGGTTGTCATAAAACTAGCGTGATAACGATGTCCAAATTAGGTTGATTGGGTTTGAATAGTGGAACAAATGATGTACTAACACAAACATTTTTCGAGACAAAGTCTGGTTTTAATGGACTGGAAACCGTAATTAAATTGTCTTTTATATAAAAGGGAAAAGTTTTCATACAAGTTTTTTTTAGGAAAATTATAAAAATGTTACCCAAAAAATCGGATTTGTGTTAGTTTAATAATTTTCTTTGAGGAGTACGAAAATGTGAAATTTATTTTTAGATTTTTTTGATTGTCCCAGTGCACATTTTTATGATATTTGAAAATAAAAATCGTAGATTATGAGAAGTTTATAAGCTTAAAAGTCAATTTTTTGAATCTTTAAAATGTATTTGAGGAGTACGGAAATGTAAAAATATTATAAAGAAACGTTTTAAATGATCCCAATGCACATTTTATTGTATTTTTATAAAATTGATAAAGTCTTACCTAAAAGTCGATGGTTTTTATATCCATTTAAACACTTTTTAAATGTAACCTAAGTCTGAGGAGTACAAAATAGTAAAAATTTGTTTAAAATTTTTTTTTGATACGATCCCAATGCATATTTTAGATTATTTTAACAATTTTTTTCAATACTTACCCAAAATTCAATGGTTTTTAAATCCTATTGTATGCTTTGAACGTACGTCTGAGGAGTACAAAGTTGTGAAAATTATTTTTAAAAATGTTTAATACGATCCCAATGCACATTTTATAGGTTTTTTTTAAAAATTGATAATACTTACTCAAAAGTCGATGGTTTTCAATTCCCTTTGTACGCTTTTTAAATGCACAATTTTACAGAATTGTGAAAATTTTTTTAAAAATGATAATACTTACATTTTATATTTTAAATTTTTTTTTATACTTACCCAAAACTCAATGGTTTTTAAATCCTATTGTATGCTTTGAACGTACGTCTGAGGAGTACAAAATTGTGAAAATTATTTTTAAAAATTTTTAATACGATCCCAATTCATATTTTATCATAAACTATAATAAGAATAGATTTTTACTTATCAAAAAATTAAAACTTTATATACCATTCAAACATTTTACCAAACTTATAATGTCATTGAGGAGTACAAAAATGTAAAAAAAAACATTTTATCCATTTCAACAATTTTTAATCAATTTATCTTCTTAAATTTCGTAAATTTTCACTAACTATCGTAACCAAATCCTTAATTCGATACTATTCAACTAAAAATCACGTTTCATTAGATTTTATCTTTTAATTTCATTTTCTCACATCATCACCCTGGCATATGCATTTGGAATGAATGTGAAAACCACATTTCAAAGGCAAATATTGATCTAACCTCTGTTGCAAATCAACAATTGTCTAGAAGGTTTAAAACAACAAACCTAATCAGAATCACGCTTTTGGATAAATATTTGAGCTGAAATCGGTTTATTTAATTAGCTGCCTTGAGAATTCTACTAATTTTCATTTATTTTACTTTCTTTGCAGGAAACTCGACACTTTTTGTGACAAAAGTAAAAAAAAGTGAGATAAAATTGGAAGAAAATAAAATTATAAAGTTTTGCATTAAAATATGCGAAAAAGAGTTGATTTAAGATGAGAGAAAATAAAGAAGTTACAAAAGTGGCAAAAGAAGAGCATTCAAGTAAAAAGTGATTCAATTAAGTTTAGGGATTTTGCGAATGTAACAAAAAAAGGGTTGCAAAAAAGTTTTCTCTTCAGTTGTGATAAAAAGAATGAAACACAAAAAATAGAAATTCATTGAAATTCGTAGAAAAATGCCTAGTATAAAAGAAATAACTCTTACCATCGCATGGATCCTGCTCGGTACTGGTTTATCCAATACCACAGGCAACAGTTTAGATCCGGCTCCGGGTCGCAGTCCCGGACCTCCTTCAGCCAAAAGCTCTCCGCCCATCTTTACGGATTTCGACGATGATGTCAGTCACGAGGTTGAGGCGGCTCGACGAATGGCAACGACTCTCTTTCCGCCGCCAGCGACACCCACAAAACACAACGACAACGACGACGACGAAGAACAAAGGCAACAACAACAGGTACATGCTGCCAATATGTTGCGAATGATGATGATGTCAACGACGAGCGAAACAATGCGAGCGACGGAAAAGACAACAAAAGAAAGAGTCATCGCTGTGGGCGATACACCGATTGTTACTTTACAGCAAAATTTTCACCGGTCGTCGCCACTTTCGACGTCGACGTCGTTGTGTAATAAAAGCGAACCATCCTTCATGAAAGCCGATGACAAAATTGTACGGATCAGCAATGACGATGCTGACGATGCCGTACAACTTGACGTCATGCATGACGTCTTTGAAACGAATCCGACAACAACGAATCTCGTCGCTGGAATCGTGTACAAAGGTAAGTTACAATTTTTTTTTTTGTTGTTGTTCGTGTAGCAAACGAGAAACAAGTTTATCGACTTTTTCCATCTCCTCCTGCATTTTACATTAACTTAATTATTATTTTGTGTGTACTGGAATGAACGACAAAAATCAACGATGGAATGAAATTCGAGTTGTTTGTTGCTGATGAACCCGAAAATGTTTTTTTGTGTAAAGTACTTTTCTGAGAATTAAATTAAATTTGTGAGTCGCGCGCGTTTTAATGGTTTTTCTTGCTTGGTTTTTTTTTTAAATTGAAAGAAATTTTTTGTTGACATTTGCTAAATTGCGTTTTAACTAATTTTTAAAAGAAAAATTTCCTTAAGAAGACAAAAATTCATTCATATTAACTTTTATAGCATGAGGAGTACAAAAATGTGAAAATTTTCCTAAAAATGTATTTCTTGTGAAATATTTTTTAAAACTACTAAACATTTGCCTAAAAGACAAAAAATCTATAAAAATATATTTGAAATTAGTGAAAAATTAAATTTTATGAGATGAGGAGTAAGAAAATGTTAATTTAAAATATTTTTTCTCTAAAATAATGCAAAACTTTAAAAAATTAATTGAATAAAAATATCATTCAATTTTAAATTAATTAGATATTTTTCAATAGGATTTATGATTTTTTTATAGCATGAGGAGTAGTTAAATGAGAAATTTATATTTAAATGCATTTTAAAATTAATTAAAAATTTACCAAATAATAATGTTTATTTTTTTTATCTAAAATCATAAAAAAAATTCCTTAAACTAACATTAACTGTTACTTAAAAAAAAACTTTGTGAAAATTTCTACTTTTAGCTGAAATTTTATAGCATGCGGAGAATCAAAAATGTGAAGATTTTTTTTTTTGATTTAAAACTTTTTTTCGAAAATTGTTAAAATTATCTCAAAATGTAAATATTAATTAAATAATCAATTAAAAATATTAAAATGCTATTAAATATTTATAGCATGAGGAGTACTAAAATGTTAAAATGATACCAACAAGTCAAACTCTTGTCCAATATTTTTTAAAACTACCAAATATAAATCTAAAAGACAAAAAATCTATAAAAATATATTTGAAATGTGTGAAAAATTCAATTTTATGAAATGAGGAGTAAGAAAATGTTATGTTAATTTTTTTCCTCTGAGATAATGTAAAACTTTTTAAAAATGAAAATTAAAAAAAATAAAACTTAATTTTTTAATAATTAGATAAAACAAAATTAATTAAAAATCTTTTTTGTTGAATTTAAAAATTTTTATAGTATGAGGAGTATTAAAATGAGAAATTTTTACAAAAAAAATTTAAATTCAAAATTTTATTTTAAAACTCTTTAAAATTTATCAAATTAGTTTTAAAAATATTTTAAAATTTGAACATAAGTTTCAAGTAGATTTACTGGAATGAGGAGTATCAAAATGTTATTAAATTCAAAAAATTCAAAATGTTAACTGGGCTGAAAATATATAATCAAATTTGCATTGGGATTAAAGTTTTAATAGTTGAAAAATTGAAATTTGTATTGGGATGAATATTCAAAATGTACATTGGGGTAAATTTTTTAAATTGTACAATAGGAAAAACATCCAAAATGTGTACTGGGCTAGGTATTCAATTTTTTTCTCATTTTTTTTCAATTTTTAAAATTAAAAAAAAGTATTTTTGACCGATCAAAGTCTTTTTCTTTTAAACTTAATCAGATAATTATCACTTATATCAACTTTTTTGTATCAGTTAAGTAAAATATGAGATTTTTACTGCAGCACATCAATCCAGTTCCTTATTTCAAATCCCTTCTCACAGCCAATTTCCTCCACAAAACTCGTTTCCCGTAAAATAATTTATTACTTCAAAGCAACCTTAACGAACTACGGGCTATCCGTAAATGTCATCATTAACTCACGCGTTCGTAACAACAAAAAAAAAACTCTAAACATATTGTCAACATTGGTCATTGTCCTTCAAACTGAGCTGTACAGCAGGAAAAGTCACTCGAGTGTGAAAAAAGATTTCCTGATGCCATTAACTAAATTAATGTAGTGAAAGTTTCTCTTCCACAAAAGAGAAGAAAAAAAGGGAAACGCCTGGTTTTTCATTTCATTTTTTTGTAAACTTAAAAAAAAACTAAAAATAAAATAAAATAAAACGACGACTATTATTATCATAATTTATTATTGTTTTTGGTACAATCAAGACAATCATCATAATAAAAAGAGCACTTTTTGAGTGTACGCGAATGAAATGAAACGAAAAAGAAAAGAAAGATGTTACATGCCAGACAAAGACAAGGATAAGCTCTTGTTATTATTTCAGAGTGTTACACAATTTCGAACACAAAAAATTCGCGAAAAATGTTTACTTTGACGACGACGACGACGAGTGGGAGGAAGGAAGGAAAAATGTTTAAATAAATGATGTTTATTTTTTTTTTGTTCCTTTTTTTTGTCGTTTATTTTTTATTTTTAATAAAATCCGACGCTGAGGTAATGAAAATTTTAAATAAAAAAGAAAGAGAGAAAAATCCTCTTGGAAATTTTGATTGATCTTATAAAGCCTTGAAAACGACGCCGTAATGAGGAAAAACAACAGGAAAAACCGAAAATCCTGTTTTTCTCGTAAAATCCTTTGTATTCACGTCAAAATAACGAAAAATTTGCCTTTCTCGAGATTAATGATGTTTTAAAAGGCAACATTTTTGACGAGAAAATAATCCAGCAACGACAGAAAAGGGATAAAGGGGTCGTTAGTAGCAGCTGCCCTGGATGTACGTGCAAAGAACGAAGCTCTAATGTTTCAACAACTTTGTAAATTTGACACACACATGACATGACGTCTTTATCGATTTTCATCAATAATTCACAGACCAAAAATTTATACGGGGTTAAATGCAGCTTTTGACTGACCACGTGATCAATTTAAGACGTCATGTTATGAAAAAATTGGAAAAAAAAGATTCTTTTTGTGTTAGGAAAGGTTCATTAAACGTCGACGCTTGAATTATTAATAAGCTCTAAGCATGAATTTACATTGTCTTCATTATTATGAGTTTCATTCCATCATCATTATTCTTAATAACAATCATAATTGTGCCTCGTACCTATAAAAAAGCAGTGACAACAAAAAGTGACATGATAAAAAATTATATGGAATAATGAGAGTAATTTTGGAAGGGAGGTAGACGAATTAGCTACAAATGTACGCGAGAGACATTTATTTGATAAAAAGTGTTGATTGTAATTGAAAGGCAGACATTTAGTGGATTATATTTTTTTTTTACATTTTTGTACTCCTCATGCTATAAATATTTTATGGCATTAAAAAATTTTTAGGTTTTTTTGAATTTTTATTTTCGTTCTGAAACAATTTTAACCATTTTAAATCGATTTTGAATGTTTTCAGTAATTTTAAAACAAAAAAAAATTTTTTGAACATTTTTGTATTGGTCATGCTATAAAAATGTTATAGCATTTCAACAAAGTTCAGTTTTTTTTAAATTAGTATTTTTGTCCTGAGATAATTTTGAATGATTCAAATAGTTTTTTTAAACAGCATTTAAAAAAGCATTTAAAAAAATTGTAGTTTTTTTTTTAATATTTTAACATTTTTATACTCCTCATGCTATAAAAATTTTATAGCATTTTAACAAATTTAAGTTTATCAAGATTTTTGAATTAATGTCTTCGTTCATAGACAGTTTTGTAGCAATTAAATGAAATTGAAAAAATTTTGGCTCAAGAAAAAATAAAATTTTTCACATTTCGATACTCCTCATGCTATAAAAGTAAGTACTATAAAAATTTTGTAACTTTTCTTCATAGAAACTGAATTATTTTTGATAAATAAAAATTTAATTTGAATAATTAACAATACTCTGTATGAAGACGATAAACTTAGAATTTTTTTCATTGAATTAATTAATTGAGAAGCAAATACAGTTTTTTTTCTCAAGACAAGTTTCAACCAACTTTTGTTGGATTTCAAAGCTAAAATTTAATAAATATTCATTCTAAAGATGATTTCCATCAAAATCTCCTCGATTTTTGAAGAAATAAAAAAAAAATTTCAAGACCGTTTTTTCGAAAAAGAATAAAAACGGTCATGAAATTTTTCAAGTCAAGTTTTAATCAACTTTTGATGGAATTCAAAGCTAAAATTGAATTATAAATAATATTGAATTAATTAACATAAAATATTTAATTAATCCTTAATATTTTATTTAATTCAATTATTTTTCAAAAATGTTAAGAAATTAAAATTTATTCAAAAATATCTTTTTTAATAAAAAAAAAGAAAAATTAACAAAAATTAAACTAAAAAAATCTCATAAATTCCCAACAAATAAAACTTTAATTTACCTTAATAAAATTTCCCTTTAAACTTAAAGCACTTTCAAGCCCATAACCAAGCAACGATGGGACCTCAAGCGTTAACTCATTGAATTATTATGCGGTTTTTTCCCCAACTAAGAGCTATTAAACACCTAAAATATTTCCACTGAACTTTGTCGTCTCTCGCTTTTGAAAATCTTGGTAACTACGCAACTTTCTTCTTTAATATCCTCTTAAAAAACACACACAAACAAACAAACAAACATGTTGTAAAGTTAAATAGTATAATAATAATAATGCTGGAGCAAAAAAGGATCAGACAGCAAATATACAGGAAAAACTTTTTCCTTCTCAAAAAAAAAATTGAAAAAAAAAATAAAAGTTTACTACTACAATATTTATTCTAGTTGCGGTTAAGCCACTATTGTGGTAGGAACGAGAAAAGAAAAAATCGATAAAAGTCGTCAAATATTGAATTAGGTCAGTCTCTTTTTCCTTCCAACTATCCAAATAATCAAGAAACGTCATAAAATATTCATCATTTTATGGAGAAATTTATTTCCTAAGCAAATATTTTGTGCCTTTCTCCATCTCTTTGCGTCTCCGCGCCTTCAAGTATCGCAGAAAAGTTGCTCCAAATCCCTTCAGGGGATTAAAATAATAACAAGAAAATGTTTCAAACGTAAGAAACTGCGGGAGAAAAACAAAAAACAACCTTTTCAATTATTACGATTATTATCGTTACGCACGTTACTCCTTCTGAGGTGAAGCAAAAAAAAAACTTATTTTTAAAACAAAACAGATTATGCACGGTGATTAAGTTATAAAAAAGTAGATAAAATTTCGCGAGAAAGGATTTCGCCAAAGTGCCGTTAATAGTGTTGATGATGATGATTAGCGAACATTAAATAAATGATTTCGCAAAAAGGATCTCACCTCGTGCCAACGAGCAAATGTAATTAACAGAAACAAAAGTTTTCAGTCAATTACCGTAATTTTAAATTTAACAAAAAAAAACTTTAAAATAATTTTTCGGGCATTAACGAAGGGAAAAGCGCGTGGGAGGTATTTCAATTAGGAGCATTTCATTAGCAAATAAAAATTAGAGGTTGTAAAGAAAATAAATGAAAAAAGAAATTTATAAAATTTTTTTCGCAAAAAATAAAGTGAGGGGACATTAGGGCATCCTAAGTAATTTATGGAAAAATTATCTTATTTTTTTCTCGAGCAAGGTAATGATTTTTGCTTAATTTTAATTTTTTGTTGGAGGGTATTTATTTGTTAAAAGACGATATAATTGAATTTTGTAAATTTATGAAAATTATTTAAGCGCATTTGAATAAATTTTGACTTTATTTTTTTATATTTCAAAATATAAAAAAAAAATTGAACAAAAATTAATTATTAATTTAAAAAAGAAATACTAAATATAAGAAAAATTACAATAAAAAAAATAATTTTTATATTTTTTAAATTTAAAAAATAATAAAAAAAAATAATTTTTTTTTATATTTAAAAAAAATAAACAAAATTTAATTATTTTTCATCTTTATAAATATAAAAAAATAAAAAAATATATATATAGCAAAAAAAAAATAAAAGAAAAAAAATTAAAGAAAATGAAGAAAAAATATTTTAATTTTTAAAATTTAAAAAATAAAATAAAACTTAATTATTAATTAAAAATTTAAATAAAATAAAATAAAAAATAAAACAAAAATTAATTATTAATTAAAAAAATAAAATAAAATAAAAAAAATAAATATAATAAAAATAAAAATAAAAATAATATTTTTAATTTTTTTTTTTATATTTTTTTTAAACTTTAAATTTATTAACTTTAATTATTGATTAAAAAATAAGTAAAATAAAAAAAAATAAATTTTAAATAAAAAAAATAATAAAAAATTTAATTATTAATTAAAAATAAGTAAAATAAAAAATAAATAAATTTTAAATAAAAAAAAATATTGATAAATTAATTATATTTATTTTTTAATTTTTTTTTTTAAATAAAATTATGAAAAAAATTATAAAGAAATTTTTTGACTTTAATTTCTTCTTGAAATTGAATTACTTAAAATTTTTAATTTATTTAAATTTTATTTTATTTTTTTTAAATTTATTTAATTTTTTTTATTTTTTAGAGTTATTTTTAAATTAAGTTTATTGAACATTCATTGTTTTTTTTCAAAAAATTCATTAATTATGATTTGAAATAATTTATTTTTTACAATTTAAAAAAAATAAATTCTTATTTTCCTCTTAAAGGTTCAATATTTTAATTCAAAAAACCTTCTTACAAAAAAAATAGATCTCGTGATCCATACGAATTTTTTCCTCCAAATCCTCAGAGAAAAAAAATATACAAACAGGTGAAAACAGGAAAAATATGTAAACTTATTACGCGATCCTATCCTAGGGCAAGCAAGCTTATCTACTCTTATCATAAATTTCCTTTTTTTTTCTTCCTTCAAAAAATTGAACAATTTTTCCCTGACGTCTTTTCAAAAGTTTTTTCGCGGTAATCCCTCTTTTTCCTTCGAAAAGATAAGAAAACCCGGCTTTAAAATCACTTAAAATCCTAAAAAATATCAGAAGCAGCAGGTGACGATGGTTAAAATTCAATTTTCCAAACTCAAACGAAAACAAACGAAAAATTCAATAAATGACAAAGAAAACAAAAACATTAACTTCGCAGTAGAATATTTTTAGACAACTTCGAAAAAAAACACGAAAAAAATGTTAGAGGCAATAAACGAAACATAAATTTCGAGACAAAAATCGCGTATTTTTGTGAGTTGTTCATAAAAATGTCATAAATTGCGAACACAAATGTATTTTTTATGTCTCTACCTTTCTTGTGTGTAGGTTGCCGCTTTTCATGTCTGTAAAAATTTTAAATATTTTAGCTTAACCTGATACAGGTGGTAGATTATTTTTTTTTTGTACCTACATTTTTTTTTGTCGTGTAACACAGACGTCGAACAAAAAAATGTTGAATTTCCCCTCATAAATTTACGAAGAGCGGCGCATGAACATTGGAAAAAATGTTCGTGTTTTGTTCCCTTGTTGACCGTTAAAATCAAAATAAATTGTAGGTTGAGCGGGTCCGACGTGTCAATCAATGGGCTGCTACAAAATATTTTGACAAAACTACGAAACCAAAAAAAAAATGTTCACGCAAGAAATCAATGAAAGTTGAATGAAAGGCAAAAGTGAGACATTAACATTGCGTGTCGCGAAGACATTTTTTGTGGGTAATAACGACCATTTTTGTTTTTTTTTTCATTTCAAGGAAACTGAACTGATAACACGATTGATGTTATGTAAGGCCCAGAACTTTTTTTTTGTCTTTGTGAGTCACTCGACCCTTAATTTCTCTTTCTGTGAGAAGAAAGGACGCCAAAATTATCTCAACGTTGCTTGTTTTTCTCTACATTTTATTTTTTTTTTATGATAAATTCTATTTTTAGCGAAAAGTTTGTTATCACATTCATCGACAATAATAAGAGTTAAGTAATCTTTTATTCAGTAAGTTTCCAAATATTTTTTTTCGAGATATTTGATACTCGGTATTCAATTCATGAATGAAATTTCCGTTTTCTTTCCCTCAATTTTTGTGATGATTGATCATCACTCTTGTTTGTTTATCAAAGCAAGAGGAAATAGAACCATATTTTGTTATTTATTCATCGTTATTGGGTTGTGGCAGGTCCGTTATTGTTACGAGATTGATTGACAGATATGAGAAAAAGGGAAGAAATTTCATGAAAAAGTTTTGAAGTAAGAATTTTCATCAATTTTCATTAAAAAAAGATTTTTGCAAATTTTTACCCAGTGCACATTTTAAATTTCTATCAATTTTTTTCGTAATTTTTGCCCCAGTTCACATATTTGATGAAATTCAAACCTCATCGACTCAAAATTTTCCAAAAAATTTACTCTTTTTTGACCATGAAGTTTTTGTGACCACGTGATTAAACAACCCAATGCACATTTTGAGTCATATTTACTAAAAGTTTTGCAATTTCATAAGTCCCAATGCACATTTTGATTTTTATAATTTTTTTTATCGTAGTTTTTGACCCAGTTCAAATTCTCACTGAAACTCGAACCTCTTTGATTAAAAACTCTTCAAAATATTTACTTTTTATGAAACCCAGTGCATATTTTGAATAATATTTTAGTAAAAATTTTGAGTTTTTATACGTTTTTATGAACCAATGGTTTTTAAGTTTCTGTCCCAATGCACATTTTGAGAATAAAATTAACATTATGAGCTGCTTTAAGAATTTTAATTACTTGTCCCAGTATACATTTTACATTTTCTCTTTCAAAAATCATCTGTTTTGAAAATTCTACTTGATTATTTCTTTGTTTTTCAAATATTTCAAATTTTTGACCCAGTAAGCATTTTCAAACAAAATTTTACAAAAAAAAACTATTTCAAATTTTTATCCCAGTGCACATTTTAAATTTTTTTATTGATCTTTTGGTCTTTTGAAATCCTTTTTTTAATAAAATTATACAAAAATTTTCAATTTTGATTTAAATTTTTCTTTTAAAATGAACAAAAATGTTCAAATGTGGTTAAAAATATCAATTTTCCTCCCAATTAACAAATTTTCCTTTGAAGACTGTATCAGACTGTGGTTCAGACAAGCCACAATTTAAATGGAATTGACTTGTTTCGAAACTAAACACACCAAAACTGACCATCATTCATTAAAATTTCAAATTACATCCTTCCTGCTATGACTTTCTCTTTCTCTCACTCTCTGTTTAATTACTCCATTTTGCCACATGCTTAAACATTCAAGACATGTTTACAATGTAGTGCACTACATTCTAATATCATTTTCAAATGTAAATTACTGAACATTATTTAGTTTGTGTGACGCTCGAAGAGACAATTAAAAACAGACTAACAATGTTCTACAAGTAGTTGTTGCTGTTTAAAATTGCATTATTCCATAACCTGACTGGAAAATTAAATTCTTAGAGTCAAATTTTAGTTGATCTTTGTTAATGAATCGAAATCAAGTCACGTGACCAGTTTAAGTAATTATCAAATCTTCAAGTTTAATTGAATTGTGAGCTTGTATAAACAAGAAATTATACCAAAACAAAGATTAGGAAATTTCTTCATCAAACCTCAACAAATTTTGTATTCTTAATTTATTTGTCTCATAAAATAAATTTTTAATCCTTTCTGGTATTAGGAAATGCAGTTTCAAACCCACCTGCTTGTCATGTTAAATATTGCAAAATTCTCTTCTATTGTTTCCATTTTCCGGAAAAGAACATGCACAAAACTACCCCAGAGGAAATTCTGTTATTTCATGTGAAAACTTGAAGTCTATATCCAGAAGCATACACAAAATCATTATAAATAAATAACATAATGCTCAGCAGAATGCGAGATGACAATGTATTGTACAATTGGCTATAAATTCAGTGCATGTTCGGAGGAAGAGGCATCGAGAACGTATTGACAGAATCTAATCATAATATTGTCCGTGCTGTGGCAAGAAAGAGGCTTTTATGAATTATATTGATGATGATGCCGATTATAAAGTGACCTAAAAACTGAAATTTGTAGCAGATGTGGGAATACTTTTAGATTGGAATGTCCGACTGTCGATCAGAGATTTGATGAAAACGTGATTTATCTTAAAAGTGTGAAAATAATAATTTAAAAAGATGACTTAAAAGTGCTTAAAATTGATAAAAATTTTAAAAAGTGAAAAAATTAAACGTTTAAAAAGAAATTAAAAATAAAATAATAAAAATTGCACAGTAGGTTGAAATGTGAAAAAATGAGCTCAAAAAACTTAACAACTTTCAAATTTTGTTGAATATTTTAAGAATTATCAAAAAACCCCAATGAGCTTGACTCAAAACTGAAAAAAATAACAAGAAAATTCATCAAAGTGGAAAATTTATTAAAACTAAATTTTACAAAAATCATACAAAAAATGAGAATTGAGAATGAGGGCTGAAATTCAATTTATAAATGAAATAAAAATCGAAAGTTAAAAAAGTGCTAAATTTTCAATTTTTGATAAACTAAAATACAAAACAAAGCTTCAGAAAAGTTTTACAAAAATTATTTTTAAAGAACTATCAACAAATTTTAAAATTTTTCCAACGAACTGTAACTGACTAATGGAAATAAAAGTTATTTCAAAATTCTTAATGCATTTAAATCCAAGATGTCCTTAACTTATAGAAGCAACAAATATCAAATTCAATTCACTATCAAATTCAATTTCTACTAATAATGGTAATTTTGGATTCATTAAAGAAGACTTAAAGAGCTAACTTAAGTTCTCAGCTAACTGAAATCTAAATAAATCGCAATGTTTTGAAAAAGATGAGACAAGCTTATTGTATCAGAAATCAGAAACTCTTTATTCAGAAGACGGGCTCGAGCATCAGCATTGATTTCATGAAACTTAAAACAATCAACTTGGATAAGAAGATTAAAGTATGAGAGTCTCATTTTCAGTTCCATGGCAAGAACAAATATTATGGAATACTGAAATCTTGTTTTCAGAGAAAACATTCAGTTTTTCGAGTATGACAAGAAGGTTTAATTTATGCAAAAAAAAATGGTAAACTGAGTAAAATCCTAAAATAGAAGAACATATATTTAATGCCTTAAATATGTAAAATAGACAAATAGTAGAACATTAAAAATTAAGTCCTCAATTTAGATTTATGAGCTATGTAATAAATTTTAAACGCCATATTCGTAAAGTTTTCTTCAAAACCTTCATAGACAGTTTTAATACAATTCAAAAGACTCAAAGAGATTCGCGGAAATTATTTTGAATTAATTTTTTCTTTTATTAATCTTTTTGGTAAATATTTTAAATTTCCATCCCACAGTGTATAAAAGAAAAAAATGCTTCGCATCTGAAAATCTCCCACGTGCAAAAATAATAAAGCGCAAACAAAACTAAATTATTGAATCTCTCTAACACAATTCCATGTCATTACCACATGCGGACAAGCAGCATCATACATATGTTATTTTCAATATTACCAAATTCTGTCCACATCAAATGCAGGTCATTTTTCCATTCTAATCCGCTTATACAAACTCGTGGCATTGATCGAAACTGTTCATTGATAATCTGCTCGAAAAAAATTTTCCCGTTGATTAATGATTTTAATGTACATGCAAAATTTCGTAACATCCATTATTGCCGGAGCTTTGTTGTTGGCTTGACATGACGGATGGATCGGCGTGAGAAGAAAAAAATCTGAAATGGACACAAAAAATGCTTAAATCGTGCAATTTCTCTGTTGTTGTTTATTATTCTGATTCGCGTCTTATACAAAGATCAAGTTTGAGCAAGAAAAATGATGCGAATTAAAATTTAGAAAGATGAATAATATTTATTAGATGAATACAAAATAGGCAACAAAGATCAAGAGAAAGAGAAAAAATATACAAGAGATTGATGAGGCATAAGAAAAAAAAGAGAACAAGGCACGTTCTCGGAAAGTTATCCCCAATATTTCACCAATTTTTTTTTCCCGCGACGTAAATCAATAAATCCAACAACGATTGTCACTTCACATCTCGCCTCGGGTGTAATAAAAAGTCATTTATTTCACTTCTTCCCGTTGCGTCGTTGTCGTCTTTGTGTCACGAACCGTGCTAAGTAGACGCTTTTTAGCAGCAAGAAGTGCAATGAATCACAAATAACGTGCATAATGTCGTTAAAACGATGTAATTTTCACACTTTTTTTGCAACTTTATCGTTTGTTGCTTTTCTCTCTCTCGTGCATTTTCTTTACATTTATCGAAGAACATGCTGAGAAATATGGTAAAGTGCATGTTTTTTCTCCACATCATTTCATCTTGGGGAATGTTTTTAGAAAATGCGAAAGTGTGCTTGACATATCAATAAAGGAAAGTGCGATAAAGCAAAAAACATGATTGAGTTATGCTATGAAGTGTTTACTTTTGTAAAAAAATCTCAAGAGAGAATATTATTTGATAAATTTTTCTCTATATTTATTCTGAAAAATGCATTTTAGTGATCTAAAAGAAATTTTTTAAAACAAATTCCCGCCTCTGACTATGAAACAAAAATAAATTTAACCAATGAAAAAACAATAAAATAAAGTCTCGTGTGTTTGGATTCCCCGCAGCAACAAGGGAACGAGTTGAAAATGCTGAACAATGGCATTTTTTGGTTGAACTCGAGCTCGTTTTATTTTGAACCAAACACAAATATTGCTAAAACATTTATCGAGAATCGAGCTCGATTGAATCAAATAGCAATTGAAAAAAATTTAAACAAAGAAAAACTGAAATTGATGTGAAATGTAAAATGTTTTAGCGTGTTTTAATGATTTTTTGGTAAAAATTGTGTTACCTGTTGACTTCGTTCCCATCGATTTTTTTATATTTTTAAATTAGTTATAAATTAATTTTTTTATTAATTAAATTAATTTTAAAAATTCATTAAAATCTTATTTTTAGTAAAACTACAAAAAAATTTAAATTTGAAAAAAAAAATTAAAAAAAATTTGATCGCTTTTATTGAGTGATTTTAAAAACTTTTTTTTAAACAACAAAAAGTTTTTCTTTTAAAAAAAATATAAAGAGTTCATTGTTCAAACTCAAACAAACCGGAAAAAATCTCTTATCCGGCAAACTTTAACTTTTTTTCTGTCAATGATTGAACGATTTTTTGTTGTTATTGATCATCCAATCCTACGTGGTTAGCATGGAATTTAAAGATTCCCTCAGGAAACAAAAAAAAAATTATTGAATAATTTTTAATTTTTTTTCCTTTTTCTGTCAATTCCATACAAAATTTATTGAAGTTGAATAAATAGAACAAAAACTGATTGAAAAAAGTTTGCGAATCAAGTTGTCAACTTTTTTTTATGTTTTATTTTAGCTCATAGCTCACTCTGGAAAATAAATAAATTTATCTCAATAATTGTTTAAAAGTTTAACCATTGAAACGACTCGATAACGATGTTATGGAATGAAACAAAAAAAAATGTGGTAAAATTTATTTATTTTTATTCAAGTGCACTTGTGAAGTTTTTCACCTTTTAAAATAAATGAAAATTGATTTCAGTCTGTCTTTGTTTTTTTTTTATTTAATTTTTTATGAAAAATGCACATTTATATTAAAAAAAATTATGGAAACGAAAAATTTTTCATTTTATTGTTTAGATTCAAACAGCAGAGAAAATCCATTATTTATAAATAGAAATTTATGATGTTTACGTTTTATTTTTTTTTAAGTGAAAAATTGTCCTTTCGATAAAAAAAAATCTATTTTAATTAATTAAAATTTTACTTAATTTAATTTAATTTTTTATTTTATTTTATTTTTTTTATTTTTATTTTTTAATTAAGTAATTAATTAATTAAAATATTCGGATTTTTTTTATTAATTTTTAAAATTTTAATTAATTTAGTTTTCCCTTTGGAAAAGTTTAAAAATAATTGAATTTTATTATTTAAATAGAATAAAAAAAACTTTTCAACAGATTTAATTTCAACCTCGTTATTTTCTCACTAATTAACACATGTGTGACTAATGCTTTTTATTATCATGTAAATTATCATGTCATTAAAAAATTTTTTTCATCCAACTCTGTGATTCCGAACACATGAGCTTGGTACAGAAAAAATAAATAAAACGGAAAACTAATTTGCGACACGTTTTCATTACAGCGCAAAAAAACGAAGTTATAATAATTGTAAAGGCATAAAAAATTAGAAGCGCGTTCTGGAAACCTTTAATCGGTTTTATGGCTTTCTATTGTGTGTTGCGGTTCTTTTGTGCCGTAAATAAGGGAAAAATTTGCTCCTTTATTTCACGACTGGGTTTAGGTAGTTAAAAATGGAAGGAAAGAATCTAATTATATTTTTCTGCGCTCATAGAAATAGAAGAGAAGAGATGTAATGAATGGTTCTTGTTTGTGAAATTCTGAGAAATAATTTGGTCCCATTGTTGGTGCCAAGGAAAGTAGAAGTAATTTGAGGAAAATTTATTAAAAAGAAGAAATTATGTGCGGTTAGAAGGTTTTTTTTTCCATAATTTGTTGAAGGAAATGTATAAATAAGTGGCTTCGAGGAATTTTTTGACTGAAATCATTTTAAATGGTAATGTTATGAGATTATCTTTAAATTGAAAAAATAATTATTGAATATTTTGACCTTGTTATGGAATTTTTCGTTCCAAAAATTGATGATTTTTAAAAAAAATGATTTTATTACCTTAAGGTATGCAATGAAGCTTACATTTCAATTTTGCAATTTTCAATGGATTTTATGTATTTTTTAAAAATGATTTGGTTCAAAAACCTTCTCAAAATTAAAACAAACAATTTACAAAAAATCTCAAAAAAATACTTGAAGTAAAACTTTAGTTATAACATTTCAAAATATTCAAATTTCAAACCACGTGACTATTTTAACGAATTAACGTAAAGCAAGGAATTTTTTAAAATTAATCCCAATGCACATTTTGACTTTTCATTGCAAAATTTTAATAAAAAATATTTTTCTTTAAGTTTATAGCTTTTTATTTTGCTCCATGGACGAGTTTAAAATTTTTAACCACGTGACCTTAACTATTCAATGTTTTAATTGAAATTTCGAGAATACTCAAGTTAAAGAGGAAGCACATATTTTATTCATGAAAAAATTTTCTCGAGTACTTTTCGCTATTAAAACCATACGTCAAAACAACAACTATTCAGGTTAATCTCATTCAAGCAGTTCAAGTAGAAACGCATCCTCTTTTCATTTCCACATAGTAGTTATAATTTACAACCACATAAAAAAGGTTGTCTATTCAAAAAGTTTTTACATGCACTTTATTGTTATTACAGTTTTTTTTGTGTATTTCATTAATTTTTTTTTTCATGAAAAAAAAGTCGAGATAAAAAATGCATAATTGTGAATGTTGTAAGCATAAAAATTTACTCCTACAATAATAATAACAACAAAAGCATGTGTAATAAACTTCACTTTCCAGGTTTTTTATGTTTTTAGTTTTTTTTTACTGTGGGTCGTTAAATTCATGCTTTAATATATTCCGAAAAAAAAGAAAAAACTTTTTGTCGTTTAATCAACTTTGTCTTTGCATTTCGCGTGAAAAAGGGATAAATTTTGCAAAATCCGTAATTTTATCGATGAATTTATCATTTTAAAGTAACAAAAACTTTCTCCTTTCTCGAATCGCAATAATAATAATAAAACTTTCCTTAAAGTCTATAAAACTGTGTATGATGGCGGTACTTTAATTTCCTTTTCTTTTCCACTTTCTTGTCTGCAAAATCCATTAAAGCTTATAACTTTTCGTCGTTCACATTTCTAAAATAATGACTTTGTCGTTTATATTGGTGGCTTGCACGGCATATTACGTTGTGTCGAGACAAAACTAAATGCGGCAGGTAGACTTAGGTACCGAAGAAAAAAACTTTTTTTTTTAGGGTAATGTATTGTTTAGGAAATTGGGTTTCGCGCGCTTTGTTTAGCTTTTTAAAATAAATGCTCTTTGCTTTTTTCTTGTGAAAGTATGCAAAGAATGAGGGACGATAAATTCCGCTTGGGAAGTTTATGATGTCTGTGAATGGAGCGAATAAAAATCAAATTAAATGTGGAAATTTACTCGAGAACGCGGTTGGTTAGACTTTAAGAATTTAACGTTTTAACTGGATATTTATGTATTTTGAAGCGATTTTTGAAGCATTTTAACTTCAAAAAATTAATCGTTGAGGTCACGTGACTAAAAGTTGAAGTGAAAAAGCTTTAAGTGAATTAATTTTGAAAAAAATCTTACAAAATACGTAAATTTTGACACAAATTTCAGTAAATGTCAATTCAAAAAATGACAGTTGAAGTCACGTGACTAAAAGTTAAAGTGAAAAAGTTTTAAGTGAATTTATTTAAAAAAAAAATCTGATGAAATTCGTGAATTTTGATACAAATTTCAATAAATGTTAATTCAAAATATGACAGTTGAAGTCACGTGACCAAAAAAATTGCTTTTTTTAAATAAAATTTACTGAAATTTGTTGAAAATTATCATTAATTACAAGAATTAATAAAAAATTTATAGTTTTTGACACCCGAAGTCTGAAAAAAAAAATTTAACCACGTGACTTAACGATTCGTGAGTTCCTCAATTTGTAATTTTTTTCAGTTTTTGGTTTGTGAAATTACATTTTAAGACGATATTGAGCTTAAAAAAACTTAATTTTTGCTTTTTGAAAAGATTTTGCAAACCACGTGACCTAAATTTTAAGCTAAAGAAGTTCTTAGGTCACGTGATCAATTTTTAATTGCACTAAATGTCAAAATTACCCGAATTTTCGATTATTTTAAGTAAAATTTCAAATTTTTAAAAAATAATTCTCTAAATTTTAATCGAAAAATCATCATTTGGTCACGTGACTCACTTTCAAAGCACTTTTTATCACTTTTACTCAAAATAAACCAATTTTAAATCCCCGGGATGCCATTTAAGGTTAAAAACTCCCATTTCAATAAATATTTCTACCATTTCATGTTATTGTCGTCAGTTTATATTAGTCAAGTGCCTTCTAAATAATGTTTATTTACTCAACAACAAACACAGATAGGGCGAGAGCAAAATGTTATTTTTGTACAAATCGAATGAATTTTCCGATATGTTTGTTATCCAAGTCTTCAAAACAAGAGGAAAGAAACATTGAATGGTCGTTAAAGGGCATAAAATGAAATAAAATACTTTTTAACTGAATTAGAGAAGTTTTTCTATTTTTTTCTTTTTCTCTTCAGTTTAACAACCCGAGAACCGATACGAAAATGATGCGAAATAAAATACGAATTTTAAGTGCTTTTTTTTTGTTATCCGTCTCTTTTTTGTATTTCAATACAGCAGCAATTAGAAAGTTGAATGACTTCTTTCATTAGAAACGGATCAAATTATCATTTTAGATCCGACTTTATTCTAATTTATGACTTTTATCTGCTTTTCCTCCTACGCGCAACCTTTATCATATTTTTCGATACAAAATTTAAGCCAATTATGCAAATGGCAGGCTTCGAGCCTTCTTTGTTAAAAAATTTTAATTTCTGTGGGAGGAAAAAGGATTCAAAAATTAAATGGAGACGCCTTGTAATTTTTTTTTAAAGAATAAAATTTGACAGAATTCTTCTGGTCACGTTTTTGTCTTGCAGCCAAAAAAAAGGAAACGCGTGTCGCTAATATCCATGCCCATAAAACTGTGATTTTGTGTCGCCATCGTCCGCTTGCTTTAAAGTTGTACGTGCATAACAACTCTATCTTGGATTTTTTTTCGTTTCTTCTTCGTCTTCTTCTTTTTTTTGTTACAAGCCGGCCCATTTTATCATGCAAAACAGAGATACGAACAATTAGAGATAATACGACGAAGAACGAGATCGTGAGACAAACTGGCGTTGTTCTGATTCCAAGACAAAAGAAATCATTTCAAATCGGCTTGAGTGCTTTTTTTCACAAACAAAAGTTGATTACTTTTCAGAAATGTCATTTCAAAAAAAGTGACAGTTGATGGAAATCGGTCCGACAGACCCACGAGAGTTTCCCAAAAAAAATATTTCTTTTTGGACGAGACAAAAAGAGAGAAAGAGTGATAATCCGTCGTTATTTTATTCGTTTTCTTTGCACAAGCACACGACAACTTGAATTTGTACAAAGAAACCATGACCTTGAACTATAAAAAAAAGCACAATTCAATTATTGAATTTATATATATGCTGGTTGAAAGAAAAAGTGAAACGAAGAAGAGAAATGACAAAATTATTGTAATTGGAAATACTTGGCGGCGGCGTAACAATAAAATGAGACAAGAATTTTACGATTTTCCGCAAAAAAAAAATGACACAATTTTTCTCTTTTTTTATGCTCGTTTTTCAAGAGCGTGAGAGTAGTAAAAAGGACTTTCATTAACCTAATTTCGTTTACGTAACAGAAAAATTACTATTTATTGTCTCGTTTTTACCGCATTTTAAGGAAATAAATAAAGAAAATGCAAGGAAAAATCTGAGGAAATGTGCATTGGGAAATTTTTAAAATGTGCCTTGGGTCAAATGTTTGAAATGTAGATTGAGACAAGAATTCAAAATGTGAGTTGAAGCTAAATTAAACTTAATTAATAAAAAATTTTTTTGAATGTGCATTGGGTCAAAATATTTAAAATATGCATTGGGTAAAAAACTAAAAATGTGGAATAGGGTAAAAATTCAAAACTAATGAATTAAGCTTTTTAATAAAATCTACGGTAACAATTTAAAATTCATACTGGGTCAAAAATTTAAAAAAAAATTTTGACATAGGTTGAAAGTTTTTAGATTGTACACTGGGTTAAAAATATGAGATACAAAACTCAAAAAAATCCCAGAATTAAAATTTGAAATTTGCATTGGGAAAAATTTTCAAAATGTGCCATAGGTCAAAAATTTAAATTACACAGCGGGTTAAAAGTTAGAACTACAAATTTTATCATTATAAAAATCAAAGCAAATCCTAAATTGATAAATTGAAATTTGCAATAGGCAAAACTCTTCAGAATGTGCTATAGGTCAAAAATTTAGAATGTGCATTGGGATGAAAATTCAAAAATGTATATTGAAGCATAAATAAAAGTTATTCAAAGGCAAGATAAAAAAAAAATGTGCATTGGGAAAAAATTCCAAATACACAATGGGTCAAAAATTTGCACTGGGCAAGAATTTCTTTTAATTTTTTTTTTGTTTCAAAAACAAAATGCGCTCGTTAAACGTCATTCAAACGAAAACTTTCAACATTCCTTCATGTAATTCTCCCCCAAAAACAAGTCTGGACAGACAACATATGTCTGGATTAGCTCTTTGCAATATCCAATGTTGACCACTTTATTAAAAGGTGTCGGAATTAAAGGAGATTATGGATTAACTATTCGCTTTTTCATTTAATACGCAAAAAAATGTCGAAAAAGGATTATTTAACGAATATCTCTGTTTTTTTCTCTCTCTCATTTCAGTTCAACTAGCACAACCATCATCCGCAAAAAATATCGAAAATTTTTACGTAGAATCTTTCGTAGAGAACCAAATTCCGCGTGGCACGTTTTGGGATGCCATTACCGTAATGGATTCGCCGAAGCCAAAATCCGATACGCGATTTTATCGGTCATCAGCTTCGTCGTCGTCGTCTCATTTCGACGACGTGGAATGGCTTGCGCCGCCCCCGCGTCGAAAAGTTGATAAGAATCTCAACAAGCTCGAGCATCAGCTCAAACAAAAATCGCCGTTGCCTAGCACCGAAGAGGAAAATATCATTCACACGAAGTTACATGAAACAACGAATGTGGGAGACGAAGAAGAAGAGTCCTCTATAAGATTTAAAGTAGATGATGATAAAAATAATAATAACGAGGATTGTGATAATAATAAGAGGAAAAATGTATGGCGGCACGTGGAGATGTTTGAAGCGGGAAATGTTTTGAGCAGAAATTGGTCCTTATCTCTGCACGAAATGGCACTTGATACGCAGCAATTTGAGCAGCAAGACGACAAGCAGCAACAAGAAGATGTTGTCACTGTTTATTTTAGGTAAGTGCCTCTTTTCTCGAGATTTCTTAACTTAATTTGATAACAAAAAATTTACATATTAAAAAATGAGCGATAATAACTAAAGACGAACGTTCAAAAAAAAAAGTTCATTGACCCTTGAATCAAATTTAAATCACCATTTAACGAATATTCCCTCAACGCGTCTATGGTGTAGTGGTTAGCATACTTGCCTTCCAAGCAAGTGACTCGGATTCGATTTCCGATAGACGCAAAAAAAATTTTTTATTTATTTTTTTTTTTCATTTGTCACAAAAAAATGACAAATTTATTTACAAAAACTTTTAATCTATTATGAAGTCAACCCAACTCAGATTTCACTGACAAAAAAAAAACAAGTGCCATTGAAAGTTATTGAAAATTTATTTTTCAACCGATTTTTTTTTTGTATTGGGCAAAAACGGATCAATTACGGTCAAATAGGTCAAGTACGTGGGAGAGTAAAAAAAAAAATCTAACGACATGTTTATTTTATTATTCAAAGTACTTCCGGAGACAGTTTTTACCCAGAAACAAACTTTTCTCATGAATTTAAAAATAGTTTTTTTTCATCGTGATTTTTGCAGCCGATAAGGCGCAACTTGGAAAAAAAATCACGATAAATATTTTAATTTTTTTTTCTCCACTCCAGGATCCCAGTTTGTTTAGTCGTTATGTCTTACAGCAAAACAACTGGTTTTTTATTGCCCCTGCAGTTTTTATGAACAAGGACGAATTTGTATTCCGTTGTTCATTCTATTCCTTGGTGGTCTGTCTGGTCATAAATATTGTAAATGTTTCCTTGTAAAAGTATAAACGAGCCATATTGCACTTTTTGCAACATCCTCTTAAAACTTTTTGTTTTGTTTTTGCTCGTTCAGTGGTTTCCGTTTTCTTTTGAAGAGGAAAAGAATAAAAAAAAATTCAAGATAAAAGGTGAAAAATCTTGAGTAAAAAAAATTTTTTGCGTCTATCGGAAATCGAATCCGAGTCACTTGCTTGGAAGGCAAGTATGCTAACCACTACACCATAGACGCGTTGAGGGAATATTCGTTAAGTTGCGATATGAACGAGTGAAAGTTATTTTTTTATCAAATAATAAAAAACTTTCACACAAAAAAAATGCAAATTTAAGCATTTTTTAGGTAAATTATTCGATGTTAGGTATTAATGAAGCGAAATTTTTGCATAATTTAATTTTTTTTATGTATGAATAGAAACGTGTCAATTTTTTTTTATTTTAAAGTTATTGAAGAGAACTGAAAAAAGTTCTTATCAGTTTTAAAGTACTAAAAATGATTTTGGTATAGAATTATTTTTTTCTTTTCAAGTATTTAAAGATTTCTTGAATAGTTTAGAGCGAAAAAAATATTTTTAGTCGAAAAAATAGATTTAATGCTTTTACTTGAGTACAAAAAAGCAAAATTTTATTTTAAATTTTACTAAATAAAATTTTCTTAATTTACGGTTAGAGCTTTAAGTCAATTTAAAAGCTTAGCTGTTTTTTTTAAAGTTTATTTTTTCCAAAAAATCGTAGTTAAGCCCTTTCGCTTAATTATTTGACTTAATTATTTTTTTTTAAACTTTAGCTTAAATAGCTTTTAATTTTTTTGACTTTTGAATTTTTTTTTTTTTTTTTGACTTTTCTATCTATCAAAAAAGCTTATGGCTTTCTACTTAAAACTTTTGATATAATTTAGCTTAACACTAATTATTTCAAAATTATTAATTAGAAAGCCATTAGCTTTTCAAATCACCCGATATCAGCATTTCATCGAAAAAAAATGGCATAAAATTTTTTGATGGTTTTGTATTAGTTAGGCCTAAAATTTAAAGATGTTAGCAAAAAAAATTGATGAAAAAAAATTTAAGTCAAAATCCTCTTATTATGAGGGCTCACATACCGATTTTTCAAAATTTTTTCAACTTTTGTAGATCACGGTTCTCCAGCTCAAATTGAAGGTTTTGGCATTAGAAACAACTTTTGTTTTGGACTTTTTCTAAATTTTGCGTTTTCGATGTACAGGAGCCATTTAAAGATGTTAGCAAAAAAAATTTCAGTCAAAATCCTCTTATTATGAGGGCTCACATACCGATTTTTCAAAATTAAGCTAGATCACGGTTCTCCGTCTCAAATTGAAGGTTTTGATGTTAGAAACAACTTTTGTTTTGGACTTTTTCTAAATCTTGCGTTTTCGATGTACAGGAGCCATTTAAAGATGTTAGCAAAAAAAATTTCAGTCAAAATCCTCTTATTATGAGGGCTCACATACCGATTTTTCAAAATTAAGCTAGATCACGGTTCTCCGTCTCAAATTGAAGGTTTTGATGTTAGAAACAACTTTTGTTTTGGACTTTTTCTAAATCTTGCGTTTTCGATGTACAGGAGCCATTTAAAGATGTTAGCAAAAAAAATTTCAGTCAAAATCCTCTTATTATGAGGGCTCACATACCGATTTTTCAAAATTAAGCTAGATCACGGTTCTCCGTCTCAAATTGAAGGTTTTGATGTTAGAAACAACTTTTGTTTTGGACTTTTTCTAAATCTTGCGTTTTCGATGTACAGGAGCCATTTAAAGATGTTAGCAAAAAAAATTTCAGTCAAAATCCTCTTATTATGAGGGCTCACATACCGATTTTTCAAAATTAAGCTAGATCACGGTTCTCCGTCTCAAATTGAAGGTTTTGATGTTAGAAACAACTTTTGTTTTGGACTTTTTCTAAATCTTGCGTTTTCGATGTACAGGAGCCATTTAAAGATGTTAGCAAAAAAAATTTCAGTCAAAATCCTCTTATTATGAGGGCTCACATACCGATTTTTCAAAATTAAGCTAGAACGGTTCTCCGTTAAATTTAGGTTTTTTGGACTACTTTAGACCTATAAATAATGCAAAACCATCAAAAAATCTCATGCTATTTTTTTTTCGATGAAATGCTGATATCAGGTGATGTGTTTTATTAAAATTGCCAATATATCAAGAGTCTTCAGCATTTCACACAAATTTGCGTATCTGTCTTCCAAAAGTATGTTTCTATATGCTTTATTACACATTACTTGCATCTCTTTGTAATTATTTTAATCTTTCTGAAATAAAACAGAAATTCTATGGGCATCTCTTCTCAAAAATGTCTTCGATCTGAAACTAAATCCATGAATTTTTATAGAACTCTTACAAAAATTTCAAATAAAACTTACCTTCGCAACATTTTTTCATACTTACCGCCTTATTTTTCTTCATTAAATCCATCTTTTCCCTTTCACAGACTTCTGTATCGCCGCCTTGGTGAGCAACAAATCGTCTACGAGCAGATTTTCCGTCGACAGTTACAGAAAGGTAAGTTGTTCCTCTTTTTTTTTCTCTCTTCGTGACACAGCGCTTTTTGGGCAGGTTACGAAACGAGTGACTTGCAACAAAAAGTGCCATTTATCATAAGTTTCCACGTACATTTTGCATCTCTTTTAATCAAATATGACTGAAAGTTGGCACGGAGCTGTGAGCGAAAAAGCAACGGCAGATGCCAAAATAACAAAGGGAATGAGGGAAAAAAAATTAAATGAAAGATAAACAATCATAAATAATAAAGTTTTCTTTTCTTCGTTCGTGATGATGTAAGTTGCGACGAGTGCGAATGAGAATGGGACTTGAATAGTAAATTGCTCCTTCAAAAAGTTACAGAGCAAAAAAAAACATGTTTTATGATGAATTTTGTTTTGGACTTTTTCTAAATCTTGCGTTTTCGATGTACAGGAGCCATTTAAAGATGTTAGCAAAAAAAATTTCAGTCAAAATCCTCTTATTATGAGGGCTCACATACCGATTTTTCAAAATAATGGAGAGAAAAGTGGATGAAGAGCGAGTGAAAGGAGCTTCATTATCGTTCTTTTAATTTATGGGAGATTTATGTGTTTCTTTGAGGCCGAAGGTAGGCGTCGTCTTAGATCTGTGACAAATGCTTTTTTATTATGAAGGAATTGAATTAATTTCTGTTAACGTCATTCTTTGTTGGGATTTTCATTGAATCGTCGTTTATTTTTAAATAAATTGCAATAATCATCCCACGTGTTTTTTACAAAACATTTGTCTGATTCCCATTGCGAATAAAAACTAAGTTGAGCAGAATAAAACTTACCTGTTTTAGTGAATTTGAACTAATTTTTACTTCCATTTGATCAAGAATTGAATTTTTATCTAAACACGCGGTTTTGTAGAGATGTCAAATATGAGTATTCACAATTTAGTACTCCTCTCATAATTTTCCCTCCAATTCTGATTTTTGTTTACATTTGCATATTTTTCAATCCGAACTCTTACAAAAATTTCAAAAAAAAACTTTTTATTCGCAACATTTTTTATATTTCCTCAAGCTTAAGAACCATCAAAAAGGCATCCAAAGCTTGGTGAGCAACAAACTTTTGTATTTATCATGAGTTTCCACGTACACTTTGAATCTCTTTTAATCAAATAGGACTGAAAGTTGGCACGGAGATGTGAGCTAAAAAGCAACGGCAGATGCCAAAATAACAAAGGGAATGAGGGAAAAAAAATTAAATGAAAGTTAATCAGTTTTCTTTTCTTCGTTCGTGATGATTAAAAATTATCAAATGGGCTCTCAAAATTGCTCCTTCAAAAATTACGCAAAAAAAAACGTTTTTTGAATAATTTTTCAAGTGGATGAAGAGCGAGTGAAAGGAGCTTCATCGTTCTTTTAATTTAAGAAGGCATCCAAAGCACTTTCTGTGACAAATGATTTTTGAATTAATCAGTCATTCTTTTCAAGCGTTTATTTTTAAAAATTATCAAATGGGCTCTCAAAATAAAAATTACGTTTTTTTTACGTATTTACTTTCATAAATTTTTCCAATTCAAAGCAAATGGGCTCTCAAAATAAAAATTACGTATTTTTTACGTATTTTTTATTTTTCAATCTTCAAGCTTAAGAACCATCAAAAAGGCATCCAAAGCACTTTTGTATGATTTTTGATCAGTTTCAAGCTTAAAAATTATCAAATGGGCTCTCAAAATAAAAATTACGTATTTTTTACGTATTTTTTATTTTTCAATTTTCAAGCTTAAGAACCATCAAAAAGGCATCCAAAGCACTTTTGTATGATTTTTGATCAGTTTCAAGCTTAAAAATTATCAAATGGGCTCTCAAAATAAAAATTACGTATTTTTTACGTATTTTTTATTTTTCAATTTTTAAGCTTAAGAACCATCAGAAAGGCATCCAAAGCACTTTTGTATGATTTTTGATCAATTTCAAGCTTAAAAATTATCAAATGGGCTCTCAAAATAAAAATTACGTATTTTTTACGTATTTTCATATTTATCAATTACCATTGCTTTTTTTCATCAAAATTTGATACTTTCGCAGGTAGACCATTTCAATTTTCCACAGACCACAAAAAAGGTACCATTATCTCGATAATTAATGTCGGTCAAGAAATTACATTTTGTCACGGTGTTCCACAAACAATTAATCCATGGCCCATGTGTGTCGCCATAACATTTACAACCTGCCACTCTGTGGTTTAATAACACTCTTTACTACTCGCTTTAGTTCTAATTATCGTTTGCACGATAAAAATAAACGCGTGTTAATCTTATCTATCTTGCCCTCTGTACATCGTGTCTCCTTGAAGCAACGAGGAAATTCCTAACGAGAAAAGCAGTAATTAAAGGCGTTATTATGGGACAGGAGAAATATGTTCCCGTCATGTTTGCACAAAGAAATTAGAAAAAAAAGAGGAAAAAAGGTCAAAACTTGCCAACGAAGCAAAATCATGTCATGGCTGCTTTAACTAGTTTCGTAAATTAAGTGTCTGGTTCAAAAGTTTTCAAACTTTTTTTTCTCGATCTGAAAAAAAATTCCTTTTATAAAAAAAGGACAAACCTACACTTAAAATGTAATTTACATGTTTATTCATTTTTAGGGAATTGGACAAATGTTCACACGATAAAATTTACACCCAAGACTATTTGTAGAAATTTATACGTAAAATGGAAAATAAAATGAGCTCAAAAGGTCCCTTTTTGTAAGTGTTGCTATTCAAATGTGACACTTTTTGGGTAGAAATGGCATAAATTCTTTGAATTGATCGTAAATTTAAGTGGTTGAAGGACGAGTTTATTACAAATTGAGAGAATTTTTAAGGGAAATCTCAATCTAGAAAGTAATTTTTACTGTGATTCAAAAAAATTGACATAAAAATTCGTTATAACTTGTTAAAATACCAAAGTCCTTGAAATGACCTTGAGAATTACTTCACATATTTTTAATAAATTCTTCAAGGAATGACTTTAAACAATAATTAGCTATTACGAGAAACGATTATGAATGGAATGATATTGATTTAAATGGACTAAGATACCAATGAGGATGAGAAAGGTTTTCAAAAGACGATCGCTTGAACTTGAAGAAAAATGCTGAATATGTCATGAAAAAATTTAACACTAAAATATCTCAAATTGTTACTCCTCTTCATCCAAAAGTAGCAAATCCTGCTTTAATTTCAATCAAAAACCTTCAACCTGCACCCACATTGTCAACTATGAAGGATTCGGAAACACATTGAAGTCAGTTTATAGCTATTGTTTAGCCATTGAACAGATTTTCACAGCAAAACTCAAAATTTAGGCAATAATTTCTACACAAACACTTTGCCCACACATTGCTTTGTGCCGAATCGTAATAATAAAACGATAAAATGGTGAACACAAAACTTTGTATAAAAAAATACAATAAAACCGAAATAAATAAAACATATTATCAAGATTATCCTCGACATTCGTACAGCAATTTTTTGGATTGAATTCACTTTTCGTTTGTCGTCGTTGGAGACGAGTGTCTAGAATTGTCGAAGAGAAAGTGTCGTTAAGGGAGTAATTAAATCGTATTTGGAGAAAATTAAGTAATTGATGCTGTAAAAAATATAAAAGGTCTAAACTAAAATTTGTCAAGCCATGAAACTTTTTAGAATTTGCAATAGGGCAAAAAAATCAATTTGGGAAAAATTCAGAAAATTTATTGGGCTGAAAATCTAAGTTCTAACCTTTTAAAAAGTGCCTCGGGATAAAAATTTCAAAATGTTCAATTAGATGAACTTTCTAAAACGTTAAAAATTTCAAAATGTGCACTGGGCAAAAAATTCTCATTTTGATACTCCTCATCGCAAAATGAAACAGACCCAACAAAAAACGAAATTTCAGTTAAAAAAACGCCCTTAGAATTGTGATTTATTGTTATTTTCAATCTATTTTTTTCATATTTCGTATTTTTCCATTTTCATTGATCAAACTACTAGAGCCCGAATCGGTTATTGACATCTAAACCGACCGACAATATCTGAGGACGACACCTTCTTCATATATAAACATTCACATGACACTTGATTTATCTTCATTTTATTTTTTTTTCGCTACTCATGACCTAATCTCATGTTTTATTTATTGGATGAAATTCCTTTCAAAGAACGGCGAAATCAAGTGAGGCAGAAATAACGCGACGACAAGAACAACAAAAAAAGGAGCGAACAACAAAAGACGAACTTGCATGATGGGAAAGTAAACAACGAAGTTCATTCCCCTTTTGCTCTGCCACGACTCTGCCATGTACCGAAGCCAAAACAATCAACTTTTTTTTTGACACAAACGATTAGACATGTATTGATAGTTTTCGAGGAAATTGATTAATGACCGAGAAAATTCCAAAGGAAGCGCCTGGTTATTTTCCATTAATTTCAAGCGAATTGAGGACAACTTCAAGAGAAAAAAATGCGGAAGCGATAATGAAATCAGTCGTAAATGACGAAGGTGCTTAATTTCATCAATTTTCTCTCGCTGGTTGGAAGAACAACGACCAAATAATAAAAAAAAATATTGATGAGAAGGATCTTTTACGAAGATGGATGATATTCAATTATTTTTCGCAGCAGTTTTTCGTGCGTGAGTGTGACGATGCATTATCAATAAAATAAACATTAATTGAAAATTATTTCCCTCGAGGTATTTTCAAGCCAATTTCGTGACATAATTTTCTAAACCAATTTCAGGAAATTAATTGGAAATATTTGACATCATTAAAAGTTTTTTTTTTTATGGGACTTTGCTTTGATGAATTTCTATGAGAAAGCGATACTTTGAAGCGAATAAAAGAATGTCATAAAAGTTGATTTAACAGAACATAAAAAATTATTGGGAGACACGTAGAAAAGCAATTAATTGGAAGGAAACGATTGAAAACCAATCAAGCGTTTGTTTGATGAAGAAAGATTTTTGGAATATTTTGTTAAAAATTTGGAGTAGGATGGTTTGTTGCTTCTTTCACGTGCTAATTGAAAATTGCAACTGCCTTTTTCTGTGTGAAAATAGTTCAGGAAATTTAGAAAGAATGAAATGTGAACCTCTGTACATAAGCAGTAGAAAGAATTACACAATCAAAAACCAATTATTACTTGAAAATTCCTTATTGGTTTTTATATTTTGCCTTCTGTTAGTTCTCATGTCAATTCAAAAGCGATGCATTAATAATGAGACATTGCAAGAAAAAAAAACATAATGAAAGGCTTTTCACATAACATAAATTATTGCATGTCTAGGGTCTAAAAAAATTTTCAGTCAAAAAAAAACTAAAAACTTTTGCTTAAGTAAAAGTCACAATTAATTTGACTTTTTACGTTAAAGTTAAAAGTAAAAAAATTACTTTCACCTTAGTAAAACTTTAAGTCAAAATTAAAAGCTTAATTTTTCAAAAAATTTAAATTTTTTCATGAAAAATTGTTCGAAAAATTTTATTGAATAGAAAAAAAAGTTTTTAATTTTGACTTAATTGATTTAAGCTTTCACTTAAGTAAAAGTGAATTTAATTTTGACTTTGGAGTAAAAATTCAACTTAATTGTGACTTTTGCTTAAGCAAAAGCTTTTATTTTATTTTAATTTTTTCATTTTATTTTTTTATTTTTTTTTTATTGAAAGTATTTTCGACCCTGAGCATATCTTCTAAGGAAATAAAACGACTCACTAAAAAAATCAATTAAGGTTCGTCGTGACTTTATACCAAATCATAGAAAAGTAAAAATTTTCACGTGCCTTTATCGATTACGCGAAAAATGGGATGATGAAAAAAATAATGACCCAAACGATGTATTGTGAATGAAAGGAATGAAAAGACATCCAATTATCCAAATGAAAATTCAACTTGTAGCTCACAACCTGTCAAAAGCAACAAAAGACACAAAATTACCTAGATATGTGTTCATAATGACGGTCAAAAGTGATATGGGTCGCCTTTGTATGAACAAAAAAAAATTTTGATTGGCTTGAACTGAAAGCGGCGATTTTTCGAGTTTAAGGTTATGCGAACTTTTGATTTAACAGCGAACGTTAACTCTGATTTTATACAAACAATGATAATCCAGTTCCTCATAAAACATGTGTGATGTATGAACCCTTTTCCATGTACATAGCGAAACATATGCTGTGTTGACATTTTTCTGTCTGTCCATCAGTCAAGTAAAGGGACACATCTGTTTTAAATTTCATCAGATAATCAACTGACACATTTTTTCTGCTTCTTTTCGTTTCAGATTGTGTCGTCAAGCTGCGCGATCTGAGTGGCGACGTGGATCAAGCTGATCTTCCGCATCGTTATCGACGATGTTCCATTGTCTTTCCAACGCTCTACCGTGAGGAGCAACGCGCCGAAACGCCACTTCCGGGCCTCTTGGTCCAATTAACGCGCCTCAATATCCCGTGCGACAGTGAGAGTGCAATCACGTTTAGTAGTAGCAAAAGCAGTAGTAGTGAAAGTGATGCCGCGAAACGAATTTGCGGCAAATTAGAGGAATACAGCCTCGACGAACGAACGTTCTACTTTAAAGTGCACACAAATACGTCAATCCAGTTACATGGAAGTCCATTTTTTCGTTTTAATTACAAGCTAGTCGACTATTGCTACAACGTAACATTAAGTGATAAGAATAATACAATTTTTCTACAACCGCAACAAATTAGCTTAGAGTGTAATTTTAAAATTCATCTGCCCTATGGCAATCGCATCTCGTTCAACTTAGTTACGAACAACAACAACAAAAACAGCATTAACAATCACAAATCCGTGATAACGCAGGAACGAATCGAACTGAATGACGAGCAACGCATCCTGTGTCGCGAAATGTCGAACCAATGTACGCCGGGCGAACTTCGCATCCAGATTCTCGATGCCGAGTACAAAGCTTGGTGCAAATGCGTTAACGTCAAACAGCCACCGAAACTCTACGTCTTAATATCTAGTGATAATATTTTAGCAATACATGTCGTTAAAGTAGGTAGTAATAACGCACAATTTGCCGCTGCAGCCCTTGTCGCTTCCGACGCGGAACCATCTCTCTACATTGAATACAATGCGATGCCGATCGAACCAATCACATCACCGAAATGTGCCTTTGGATGGGTGAATGTCAACAACAAGTTTTGCGTGACGGCGATGCAGCAACAGCCGCTCACGTGGGAACAAGCAGCAAACGAATGTGAAGAAAAGGGCGCCAAACTAGCAGGAATCCGTTCGGAAAGTGACCAAAGTGTCATTGACAACATCATTCTCAAGAGTCCCGGATACAAAGACAGTTCGGCTTATTGGATTGGCGCCACGGATAAACATTCCGAAGGTTATTTTCGGTGGATTGATGGCCTTCCGCTGAACTTTAAAAGTAAGTTTTTTTTTCTGAATTCTGAATTAAATAACATGACAACTTTTTGTAGATTGGTTCCCTGGATGGCAGCAACACAATTATTATAATCGTCAACCGAATGACGATGGACTTACCGGAGAGGATTGCATCGAGATCCGAAGATTGTTTCATACGCCTCCTTCGGACATCAATTCTCCAAATCCGCTGCTCAACACGTACATGTGGAATGATCGCAATTGTGAGGCGAAGAATTTTTTTCTTTGTGAAATGCCGATCGCTGATGGTGAGTTTTGTTTTTATTTTTTGGCGGGAAACTGAAATGACGTTAAATGTCAAATTGTGTATTGGGATAAATTTTAAAGAAAAAAATGTGCATTGGGATTATTTTGACTTACCTCATGATTTTTTTTTTACAGAAACGAGTTCCATGGACTGGAAAGACGAATGTAACAAGACAATTTTCTTGTCAAAAGAGCATCCGAGAACATCTGTATGGAGTCCCGCTTTCCCGAAGCACTATCCAGACAACTTTAACTGTTTGACCTTGATATTCGCGCCAACCGGATATCGGTTAGTCATCGATTTTGAAGAACTTGTCGTTGAAAATGAACCAACGTAAGTATTTTTTCTTTAATTTTTCCAAATTTTAATTTTTCAATTCAATTTTAAACAGTTGTGGTTACGATTTCGTCGAAGTTTTTGAACCGCATCCCAACAACTCGATCTATATCAAATCTCCGCTCGGTAAAAACGCTTATGGACGTCTTTTTGGCAACATTCGCCACAGCCGTTCCTACCTTCAAAACGAGTTTTTTCTTTCGCGAAGCTTTCTAAAATTTGACGATGATGAAAATGAAGCGATCAATATGCAATCTTACGCGATGTCTCATGCGGAACCCGCCCAGTTCATCTTTCGCGGTAAACTGTCACGAAAAATGTGCGGCGATTGGAGTGCAAAACTAAAACTACTGCGATATGTGAGTCAAGGAACTGTCATGGGCATTCATTTTGTCTCAGATTACTCACATCACTTCAGTGGCTATAAGGCAAAAATTACTATGGAAAGTGGTAAGTTTTGAAATATTTTTAAAAATTTTCATTGTACAGAAAAATTGTATAATTTTTTTTTCTTCTTGTGAGTGAATGTCTGTCTGTTATTTTTACTTCTTCTCTTTCTATCACTCTCTATCACTTTTTGCATTTTAAAGTTTGAATGACTTTCCCTCCCGGGATGTGATAAAGAAAAAAAAACTTTTACATAATAATTAGTTTTGAGTTTGGTCGTTAAATAACTAACAATAATTACACCGAAAACTACAGTATCAGTTTCCTCCTTTTATTACGTGATCAATTTTTGTCAGCTTAAAGTTATCACAAAACTTTTCCTTCTCACACGCTCTCGATGTTGTTGCAAGTCCAACCAACCAATGAACAATGACTATCGAACGAAAGAAAAAAGTTTTAAAATTTTTCGAGTCACGTCACACTCTCGTCATAACTCGTAAATGGCATGTTCTTACATTCCTGCATTACATGAAATATCGGTCTAGAAAGTTTTTCATACGAAAATTTTCCACGCCGAGAGGAAGGGAAAACTAATAAAAGATTATTGAGTTAAAAAGTTTTTTTTTCCTGTGAAAAACAAACTATTAAAATGTGTTTGATACGTTTTTTTTGCTTTTTTTAAAAATACTCGATAGAAGTCGTTGAAAAACGGGGATTTATTGGGATAAAAATTTAAATGAATTGAAATCCTTGTCACGGTTTCGTAGGAGAAAAATTGTAGAAAAACGTAAATCTGATTTTAATTGGAATGGAATTTAACTATCATTTAATTTATTAGAGCAGAAAGTGAGCATCATTTCAGGCGGATGTTTCACAGGAGCGACTATTTATTTACTATAGAAATGTTTTTTATGGAGTGTCGATAAAAACATGTAACAGATTTTATGAATAGGATGCTAAGCTATGTAGGTAAAGAGGCGGTTGTGTCATAACCGCAGTAATCAATTACGTAAACGAGCAATGACCTCGTTTGATGTGGGAGAGTAAATGTAGGCTGTTTTCGGTATTTTAAAGATGTTTAAGTAGATTCAAAAGATTTTTCGCGAAATAAAAGTTTATAGCTGAATTTTGATTGAAAAAAAATTACTTGAAGAATCGTTAAAATTCTAAATAATCTATGATTGTTATAAAGCGCCATCTAGCGTCAATTTTTTTTAACTCAAAATTTTTATTGAAGATTAATTTTTTATTAAAGATTAGAAATTTTTATCACGGAACAAACATTTAAAGTTGATTTCTAATTAGGAAAAAAAAATAGTTGTAGAATCATTTAAATTCTAAATTACTTCTATTGTCATAAAACGCCATCTAGCGACAATTTTTTTTAACTCAAAATCTACTTTCTTTAAGCTTTTAATAGGAAAATTTTTTAAAAAATAATCTATTGACAAATTTCAATTCTTTTCTTATTATATAGCGCCATCTAACATTCAAATTTGATAATGACATAAATAAAAAGCGCCATCTTTTGTCTGTTTTTTTTTAATTTATTACAAATTTCATTCAAATGTTAATTATGATTCAATTGTCGAAAGTCACTATTGAAATACTTTTAAACCAGATACTGATAGAATAACGTTATGATTATTAAAAAGTGACATCTACCGTCATTTTTTTATTGAACTCTAAATCTTTGTTAGAGACAAAGAGCTCTAAAATCAAATAAAAATTATTCTAATAACAAATTTTAATTCTTAACTGTTTATAAAGCGACATCTATCGTTAAAACTAAATAAAAAATTAACAGCGCCATCTTTTGTCTAATTTTTTTTTAATTGAATTTATCACAAATTTTATCAAACAAAAACTTTTTATCAAGCTGAATAAAAGTTTAAAATAAAAAAGAAAATTTTCATGAAAACCATTAATCAATTACCATTCCATCAAAAAATAAAAACATTCATAAAGTAGAACAAAATAAATTGATTTCTACTTTTTGTATAAAAATTTTACATTTCCCTCTATTTCTCTTTCCCTCTCTCTCCAATCTATAAACTCTATTCAAGGCAACGCAGATTTCCGTGGTAAGTGAATAACAAAAAAAAAATGTTAAAACTAGAAAAACGGCTTTTCTGCGCTTCTATCATTTGCGCTTGCTAAAAATCAACTTTCATCAATTCAGTAAAAATTCAACAACAAAAAAAAATCGAACGCCCTTGCACCAAACCCGTTTAATTAATTAATTGATTAATTTAATCAAAAGTTACAAAAATAGTTTGTGGGCTTCCGAAAAATTTTCACACACACTCACACAAAAAATAGCACAAAATTGGTAAAATTTAATTTTCTTACCGACCTGTTGAATGTTTGTCGTTTCCATTTCCCCCGTCATGCTTTTTTGTTAGTAAATGGAAAAATTTTGTATTTTCCCCCAGAGAGACAAATTCCTGTCTTTAGCTTCCGTTTGAATCGATCCTCATTCCAAAAAATTTGTTTGCATTTATTGAAAAATCATCTTTCCTGCGGCGACGACGGTTCGAACAGCTGTCATTAAATTTACCTGGAAATATTTTCCTTTGTTATATTATTCGACATATTTTTTTTTGTGTAGATATTGCTTGTCAAATGCTTTCTTTTCTCCTTGCTTACATTCACTTAGATGCTTTCAGTATATTCAATTTTGCATGTTTGTCGTTAGTCATGCTAATGCTTTGAGTTTTATACCGAATTACTTTTGAAATATGAGAAATTTTCTTGTTACAGTGGCATCGGATTGCATGGATGAAAGGTTTATTCCGTACAACGGATCTTGCTTTCTGTTTGTCTTCTATCCGGAAGTTGATTGGTTGACGGCACAAAATGCATGTCGCGGCATTGGAACGCAACTTGCCTCGATATCGTCGAAGGAGGAGGAGAATTTTGTCGTGAATGCCATTCGGAATAGCTTGGATTTTTCGCCGCAAGCACTGTATTGGGTAGGAGGCGAGCTGGCGGAGAACGGGAAGTTTGAATGGGTCGATGGAAGTGAAATGAAGTTGAAGGTAAGTCAAGCTTTTAATTTTAATTTTTAAAGAATCTTTTGGGGTCTCAAAAAGCTTTTAGTAAGTCTTTTAGGGTCTCAAGAAGCTTTCAGAAATTATTTTAGGGTCTCAAGAATCTTTTAGAAATTATTTTAGGGTCTCAAGAAGCTTTTAGAAAATTTTTTAGGGTCTCAAAAAGCTTTTAGTAAGTCTTTTAGGGTCTCAAAAAGCTTTCAGTTAGTCTTTTAGGGTCTCAAAAAGCTTTCAGTTAGTCTTTTAGGGTCTCAAAAAGCTTTCAGTTAGTCTTTTAGGGTCTCAAAAAGCTTTTAGTAAGTCTTTTAGGGTCTCAAAAAGCTTTTAGTAAGTCTTTTAGGGTCTCAAAAAGCTTTCAGTAAGTCTTTTAGGGTCTCAAGAAGCTTTCAGTTAGTCTTTTAGGGTCTCAAAAAGCTTTTTTTTAGTCTTTTAGGGTCTCAAAAAGCTTTTACTAAGTCTTTTAGGGTCTCAAAAAGCTTTCAGTTAGTCTTTTAGGGTCTCAAAAAGCTTTTAGAAAGTCTTTTAGGGTCTCAAGAAGCTTTCAGTTAGTCTTTTAGGGTCTCAAAAAGCTTTCAGTTAGTCTTTAAGGGTCTCAAAAAGCTTTCAGTTAGTCTTTTAGGGTCTCAAGAAGCTTTCAGTTAGTCTTTTAGGGTCTCAAGAAGCTTTTAGTAAGTCTTTTAGGGTCTCAAAAAGCTTTTAGTAAGTCTTTTAGGGTCTCAATAAGCTTTAAGTAAGTCTTTTAGGGTCTCAAGAAGCTATCAGAAAATCTCTTGGGGTCTTAAGAAGCTTTCAGAAATTCCCTTGGAGTCTCAAAAAGCTCTTTTCGAGACTTTTCAAAGCCTCAAGAAACTTTTGGAAAGTTATTTTCTTCAACATTTGCAACACCTTCGGTTCATCAATTTTTCACACAAAACCTTGAAACTTGCCCTACTTTCACAAGCACGTCGCAAAATAATTCCTCGAAACAAAAAAAAAACGAGATTGAAACTCATCCAAGAGTAAATTCAAAAGTGAAAGCAAATGTCACACAAACTTTTCCATTGTCATCAGTTTTTTTTCTTTTCTCTCAAATTCAACCTTATTCCAAATATCGAAAAGAATCGAATTGAAAATTAATTTAAAGTGCTTTTTGTCATTTTCAATTCAATTTTCACAACTTTTTTCTTCGTTTTTTTTTTCATTCTCCACGGAGATGAAACAAAAGACTTTACCTCGATGATTTTTGCCACAGCGCAAAAAAAAAGACAATTTTGATTCAATTATCACATCTTTTGTTTCAATTTTTTATTGTTTCATTGTCTTTTATAGGGAATCATGTCGGCACAAATACCGTCAATTGAATCAGAACAAATTTGTTTGGGACTACAGACAAAAGCATCAATCGGAGCAGGGCTTCATTGGACCTCAAAGGCATGTAATGCGATAGGAGGTTACATTTGCAAGCGAAATGCGACAGCGAATCACGAAAAAGTAGTTGAAAACAAGACCATTAGTGATAGTTACGGTCGTTTAACGTCGCCAGGTGAGTTTTTTTTTAATTTTAAAAAAATTTTTTATGAAAAAAAAATTTTATGAAAAAAAAATTTTTCTTTTAGGATATCCAAATCAATATCCGGTGAACACGGATTACTGGGTGACAATTTCCGGTCCAGCGAACAGCCGAATAATTTTGCAATTTCAAAAAATTGACATTGAGACGCAAGAGGAGTGTTTATACGATTACATTGGCTTGGGAAATGTCGATTCCGTGCTCCATAGTTACGTGGTAGCTGGGACTTCGTCAACCATGGGGAACATAAGTGAAGCTGATACGACAGCGACAAGTGCGGAAGACATTGATTCATTGGCGAATGAGTTCAAGCGCACGAATAAGGAACGTGGCAAGACGTTAGATAATCGGCAGAAGCGATATTGGACTCCGAAACACGAAGAAACCTTGCAAACAACCGAAAAAAGTAGCAACGTAGCGAATAGTAGACGACGAACGGCAACGAGCAACTACACCGTGACTGAATTTTATAAAGTAGATAGTTTGAAAATTCGTAATTTCAAGCATAGCGGCGTGCAAGGAACTTCATCGACCATCAATTCAAACGATGAAAATACCGTGCTGAGGCTTTGTGGCGCCCACGAAGCTTCATTCTCGAAATACAATTTCATTTCGCGCAACAACGAGATGCTGCTGCATTTTCACAGTGATTTTTCCATCACAGCTTCGGGTTTCGCGCTGACCTGGAATGCCGTTGATACCGCGGGTTGTCCGTATCAAACGTTGACAGCGCACGCCGGATTCATCAATACGCCGAATTATCCGCATTTTTTACTGAACAATTTGGATTGCACGTATGTCATACAGGCGCCGCATGGCAAACGGGTGTTGATAGAATTCTCCGAATATGACGTGGTGTCGGGAGCTGATGTGAAAATTGACATCGGAGATGGACTTTTTAGGCCGTTTGCGCAAAAGAAGCAGCTGAATGATGGGGTTTTCGTGACGAAAGGCGAGAAAATGGTCATTCGGATACAAACGGGAGAACAACCACGCGGAAAGGGATTTCGAGTGATCTATAGAGCAAGTGAGTTTTGATCGATTTTTATCAATTTTTACAAATTTTTAAATAAAACAGTAAAAATTTCATTGAAAATTCACGAATTTTCAAAAGAAATTATGTCAAAGCTATTTTTGTCAAATCTTGCTCCAAATGGATAAAAATTTGTTTTTTTATCAAAATTTTTATCAACAAGTTATCGACAGTTTTTGAAACTAAAAATAAAAACTATGATTTTTAAACAACTAAATTATTTCACAAAAAAAATTTTTAAAAATTTGTCAGAGGGCTCTAATTTATCATTTTTAATCATTTTATAACTAAAAACTGCCAAAAAATTGAAACTGAAAAAAAATTTTTTCAAATTTACTCAAAAATGACATAGTTTTGTTAATAATTTAAAAAGTTATTTTAAATCAAGAGCAAAAAAACTGTGTCAAAAACTGTGTCAAAGCTATTTTTGTCAAATCTTGCTCCAAATGGATAAAAATTTGTCAGAGGGCTCTAATTTATCATTTTTAATCATTTTATAACTCAAAACTGCCAAAAATTGAAACTGAAAAAAAGTTTTTTCTTTGACATAGTTTTGTTTTAAAAACTAAATCAAGAGCAAAAAAACTGTGTCAAAGGCATTTTTGTCAAATCTTGCTCCAAATGGATAAAAATTTGTCAGAGGGCTCTAATTTATCATTTTTAATCATTTTATAACTCAAAACTGCCAAAAAATTGAAACTGAAAAAAAATTTTTTCTTTGACATAGTTTTGTTTTAAAAACTAAATCAAGAGCAAAAAAACTGTGTCAAAAACTGTGTCAAAATTTTTGTCAAATCTTGCTCCAAATGGATAAAAATTTGTCAGAGGGCTCTAATTTATCATTTTTAATCATTTTATAACTCAAAACATGTCAAAAACTATGTCAAAAACTGTGTCAAAAACTGTGTCAAAGGCATTTTTGTCAAATATTGCTCCAAATGGATAAAAATTTGTCAGAGGGCTCTAATTTATCATTTTATAACTCAAAACTGCCAAAAAATTGAAACTGAAAAAAAATTTTTCTTTGACATAGTTTTGTTTTGAAAACTAAATCAAGAGCAAAAAAACTGTGTCAAAAACTGTGTCAAAGGCATTTTTGTCAAATGGATAAAAATTTGTCAGAGGGCTCTAATTTATCATTTTTAATCATTTTATAACTCAAAACTGCCAAAAAATTGAAACTGAAAAAAAATTTTTTCTTTGACATAGTTTTGTTTTAAAAACTAAATCCAAATGGATAAAAATTTGTCAGAGGGCTCTAATTTATCATTTTTAATCATTTTATAACTCAAAACTGCTAAAAAATTGAAACTGAAAAATTTTTTTTTCTTTGACATAGTTTTGTTTTAAAAACTAAATCAAGAGAAAAACTGTGTCAAAAACTGTGTCAAAGGAATTTTTTTCAAATCTTGCTCCAAATGGCAAATATTGCTCCAAATGGATAAAAATTTGTCAGAGGGCTCTAATTTATCATTTTTTTATCATTTTATAACTCAAAGTCACTCATTTTAGAATTTTTGACCAATTTCAATTTTTGATAATTTTCTTCAAATTTTTAATTTCTTTTTTTATAAATTTCAGCAAATTCCGTTGTCGCACAAAAAGTCATCGATCTGCAAGACGACACATTCGGGCGTTTGCATTATCTGAACTACCCGCAACCGATTCCCGTCGATGTCGACTACACCCAACACATTATCGCGCCCGTTGGGAAAAATAATCCTGCTCGAAATGCACGGCGTGGCATTCAGTCGCGAAGGTTGTCGTTACGGCAGCAGCATCGAAGTTTTCGACAATTACGCCGACAACAACGGAACTTGGTGGGAATTGTGCGAAATTTCCGAAATGCCTCAAAATTCCGCCGAAGCCCCGTCTCTCAACGGACCCATTCACATCCGATCGTATCTCAACACTTTACATATCAGACAAAAGGTCAAAGGTCACATTGGCGCGAAACTCAATGCGACGCTCTACGTTCAAACGGACGACACGTACAAAGTGAAGCTACTTGATGCGGAAGACGACAGCGTGGAATCTTGCGTACCCAATCCCTGTCTTTATGGCGGCCGATGCATCACGAATGGCGAAAAGCGGAAATGTCAGTGCAAGGGACATTTTGTGGGGAAATTTTGCGCCTTGAATTTTTGCGAAATTGAGCCTTGCGTTTATGGGCAGTGCGAATTGACGCCGAACAGCTTCAAGTGTCACTGCCAGCCGGGGTTTAGTGGCGTGCATTGTAACGTGAAACAAGATCCGTGTGCCGATAATCCGTGCGAAAGTCGGGGAAATTGTTCCGAGCACAAAGGAACGTTTCATTGTCGATGTCATGCGTGGTGGGAAGGAAGACGATGCGAGAAACGAATGACAATCCCGTTTAAACCGCTGTCGGAAAGAATGCTTCAAGAGCCTTTTTGGTTGGGGCTGATCACAGTTTTTGTCGTTCTTGGGGTTATTGGGCTTGTGTGGTGTGCCAAACGACATTTCCCAGAGAAAATTGAGAAATTAATTGCTGAGGAGTCGGAAAGAAATAGACGTAAGTTTTTTTTCAAATGTTTTTTTTTTATTTTATTTTATTTATTTTTGAATTTAAAAAAATTTCTATTTTAAATTTTAAAATAAAATTTAGAATTTTATTTAAAAAAAATTATTTAATTTTTTAAAATAAAAATTTAAAAAAAATAAATATTCAAAAAAATTAAATAATTTAAATTTTAAAAGAAAGTCAAGGGAAAATGATTTAATTTTTTAAAATAAAAATTTAAAAAAAAAAATATTCAAAAAAATTGAATAATTTGAAACTTAAAAGAAAATCAAGGGAAAATTATTTAATTTTTTAAAATAAAAATTTAAAAAAAATAAATAATTTAAATTTTAAAAGAAAGTCAAGGGAAAATGATTTAATTTTTTAAAATTAAAATTTAAAAAAAAAATAAATATTCAAAAAAATTAAATAATTTGAAATTTAAAAGAAAATCAAGGGAAAATTATTTAATTTTTTAAAATAAAAATTTAAAAAAAAAATAAATAATTTAAATTTTAAAACTTTAATCAAAAAATTAATTTAAAAAAAAAATAAATATTCAAAAAAATTAATAAATTTGAAATTAAAAAAAAAATCAAGGGAAAATTATTTAATTTTTTAAAATTAAAATTAAAAAAAAATAAAAAAAAAATTAAATAATTTAAATTTTAAAAGAAAATCAAAGGAAAATCATTTTATTTTTTAAAATAAAAATTAAAAAATAATAAATTTTTTATTTTTAAAAAAATAATAAATTATAAATTTTCATTTAGCTGCATAAAAAATTAAATAAATTTTTTTTAAATCTAAAACTTTTTATTGATTTAGAAATTATAAATTTTCGTGTCAAATAAACTAATTTTTTTTTTAATTTTTCTATTATTTTTTTTTACTTTCAACAATTTATTTAATAATTTTTAATTTTTTTTTAATTTAAATTTTTATTATTTTTTTTTAGATGAAAAATTAACTCTAAAAAAATATTTATTGTTAAATTAAATTGAATTTACCTAACAAAAACCTTTACCTTTGCAGCAACTCATGGATACCACAATCACCCATCGCTGCGGGAACAATTACATCTCACATCGCTCACAGTTAACACAACGGCACCGCAATCCGCATCCGTTGCCAATACGCCAGCGCAACATCGCTCGATTTTCGGTCGTTTGGGTATAAGAAAACCATCAATCTTAAGCCTCAGCAGCCCACACACTCCGGGAGGCGCAACCGCTAGAACATTTTCTCTAGACGATCTTTTGCGGCCTCCTCCGCGACGTAAGACAGACACTTTTGTCACCCTCTCAAAATCTCTTTCTCTATCCTTCAATTTTCTGTCTATCTACCAAAAAAAAAATTTTATCTATCTATATTTTCTTCACAAAAAACACTTTTTTTTAGTGAACAACCCGTTCATTTTCTCCTGATTTTAAAAAAAATCTTTTTTCTCTAAAATAACTCATATTTACTGAGCAACTAAATAACTTGACCTCCTTTCGAAAATTAAATTAAATTCTTTTAATTTTTTATTTCCTCTTAGTCTGTACATTTTTCCGTAGTTCGTAGAAAATCACGTATTTCTTCCCTATTTTTAAAGAAAAATACTAAACAATAGGGAATTATTTTTTTTATTTTTCGTTCATTAAGAAAAAAAGCACAATTTGTTTTTATCCATTTTTAATTCCAGCACAGCAAAATTCTCACCACAAAACTAAATTTTTATTAATTTTATGCTAATTGATTTTTTCTTTTCTTTTCATCATGAATTTATCATTAAAATTATTGCAATTTATTGTGTCGTGTATAAAAATATAGGCTTTGGTCGGGGTAAGTTCAATAGAATTGAAAAAAAAAGTTTTTAGTTTAGATATTGTAAATATTTGTAAAAAGAAGCACTTTACAAAAAGAAAAAGTTAGATTAGAATATCACGAGCTTTTAAAGTGCAAGGCAACTCCATGCAAAGCAAAAAAGTGTGACGTTCAGCACTCGTCTTGCAAAAATAGATTTTAGATTAAAAACTTTAATCGCAAAAATTTTGATTTTTTACAAGTTTTAAGAATTCTCATCCTAATGAGTTCTAAAATAAAAAAAAATAAATAATTTTACTAAAATTTGTGTAAAAATTAAAAAATTCAAAGGAAAAAGTTTTTCTCCTTGGTTGACCTTGAATGTTCAAATTTTTTTTCGTTGTCTTAAAAATTAGAGCCTTGAGGGTATATTTTTCTTAAAGAGCATAAAAATTGCAAGAAAGTGTCAGTAGAGATTTGCATTTTGGGCTTTTGTGAAAAAATTTAGTCAACCTGAACCTCTTTCCATGCATTAAAATTCGAAGGAAAATTTTTTTCTCCTTGGTTGACCTTGAAAGTTCAAATTTTTCTCACATACGCACTTTTTAAAAGTTAGAGGCTTGCGGAAAGATATACTTTTAAATACAAAAAAAATTTCAAAATTTCGGTAGAGAAATGTGTGTTTTGGGCAATATGCCAGATCGCACATAAAAAGTGAAAGATAAATCGCACCCCAAATTTTCAAATTTTCAAATTGCTCCAAATTAATTTTTGGCTTAAACTTTTTTGGGCTTTATATTTTTAAGCCATAAAAAGCATCAAAATTTCAAGAAAAAGAAATTAGCGGAATCAAATTTTTTGATTTTTGGGATTTATCGTGGTAAAATTTAGGTAAACATGAAAATCGTTTTTACTGAACCTCTTTTCATGAAATTAATTTCAAAGAAATTTTTTTTCTCCTTTATTGACCTTGAATGTTCGAATTTTTCTCCAGTTTCTTAAAAGTTAGAGGCTTGAGAGTATATTTTTCTGAAAGAGCATCAAAATTGCAAGAAAGTATCGGTAAAGATTTGTATTTTAGGCTTTTGTGATGACATTTAGTCAACAGAAATACCTGAACCCCTTTTCATGCATTTTCATGAATTCGCAAATTTTCATCGTTATCTTTAGAGATTCAACCTCGGGCTATATTTTTCTAAAAGAGCATCAAAATTGCAAGAAAGTAGCGGAACTCATTTGATTTTTGGGTTGGCGTGATAAAATTTAGTCAACCTGAACCTCTTTTCATGAAATTAAATTCGAAAGAAATTTTTTTTCTCCTTGGTTGACCTTGAAAGTTCAAATTTTTCTCCAGTTTCTTAAAAGTTAGAGGCTTGAGAGTATATTTTTCTGAAAGAGCATCAAAATTGCAAGAAAGTATCGGTAGAGATTTGTATTTTAGGCTTTCGTGATAAAATTTAATCAACACAATGTTCAACCCTGTTTTATGTATTTAAATTCAAAGAAAATAAATTTTTCTCAAAAAAACCCTTGAATGGTCGAATTTTTCTCATTGTTCTTCAGAGATGAAAAGAAAACTCTGAAAAGAAAAAAAAATCAAGACAAAATGAGAACTTACAAGAAATCGCCGTAACACAAAACCTCAAATTAAAACAGTTTACGACACCATCATCCAGATTTATTATCATCTAGTTATCTTGTCTCTCTTGTAGTTCAATGTGCCTGTCGTTGGCACTAAAATCGTGTCACATTACTACCGGAAGATAACCACCCACAAAACGTCTCTCATAACATTACAACTAATGTTTTCTTGTCATGATCATTACAATAGTCGTAAATTTATTTATGGATTTTCTCTTAAATCCTCTATTCGAATGGTCTTGTCATTGTCCCCTCATCATCATTTCAACATTGTCTCTCTCTCGAAAGGACAATAACAAATAAGAAACAAACAAACAACTTTTACGACATTTTATTTATTTTTTCTCGTTCAGTCGAATTTTTGCTCATGCAGCACCAAAATCACGGTTTCGTCGTTCAAATGTCCGCCATAAACGCTGGCATCGCCTTCGCTCCGGACCAAGCATTCGTGCTTATCGATAACTTCTTGAAAATCGTGAACCATGAACTTTGTTTCGAGGGCATGGCAACTTCCAAGCCCGATAAAACAAGCAAGCACATGACAATTGTCGTCGATTTGATCGTGAAGCTCGTCTTTGAATTCTTCCTTCAGCGCCTCCTGTGGGCGAATCATCGCGCAAAAGTAATTTGTGTAGTTATGACACCCAACGGAAGATGGCACTACACATGTTGCTTCGTAAATGGCGACGAGGATGAAAATTAAAGTTGTGATTTTCATTTTAAAAATTATTTTTTTTCAGCTTTCAGAGTTGAATTGAAACTATTCAAAGCTGGGCTAAGGTAAAAAGCTTTTATAGTTGCGAAAAAAATAAATAAAAATCGAAAATCACGACTAACTAAAATCGTGTTCATGATAAAATTTTACGTGCTAACTCGACTTAAAGCTCATTTTTGTGGCGCGACACAATAAAACCTTCAAATATGAGTTATTTTGTAAAAAACTAAAATTTTTCAGGAAAAAAGAGACCCTGCACTTCCCTGTCAACTATTTTTTCCTACACATATTTTTTGATAATTTATCGCCATAAATTAACTCTATCGTTTATTGAAATTAAAAATTTATAACGTTCATATAGTGGTAGAAAGCAAATTTATTTTCCTCTATATAAATAGTGTGTGAATGTTTTTTATTCTCCATTCAATTTATTTCTCTCTCTAACTAACATAAATATAACCAAAAAAAAAGTATCCAACTACTACTATAAAAAACTTGGCTGCTGGTAGGCAATTAATTATTTTTTATATGTAAATATTTAATATATTATAAATGGAACATATTTGCACCGAACAAGAAAACATTTTTTTCCCGCCATCACCCCCCCTCACAAAAACCGATTTGCGATCAACTTGAATGCTGACAATTTGTTTGTTGAACTGTTTAATTAATTTGTTGTCTGTCGTCTGGATGTTTAATTGTTTCTTTAATCCGGTTAATTTGAAAGAAGCTTTAAAAAAGCTAATTTTATGGTCTGTAGAAGAAATTTTAGAAGATTTTTAATGTAAATAACCCATAACCTGAAAAAAAAATTTAGGGATGTCAAAAGTGAATACTTAACTTCTATTATTTGTTTTATTTAGGTATTTTTTTAAATATTCAAATAAAAAACCGTTAAATATTTTTTTTCAATTAAAAACTTATTAAAAAGAAATTTTTTTTAAAAAAATAGAATTTTCAAGATAAAAAAAATAAATTAATTATCAACTAACTTTCAATAAAATTTTAATAAAAAAAATTAAAGTAATTTTTAAACCAATTCTAAAAGTTTTAAGAGAAACTTTAAGTTATATTTACCTAAAGTTTAATTACTTCAATTTAGTTATGGATAAAATTAGGGTAAAATTAAGGTAAAATTAGGTTTTTTTTTAATTAAAAAAAGTTTTTTAAATATTTTGACTCAAACTAAAATTTTAGAAAAATTTAATATTATCAAAAATTTTACAGATCGTAAAAAAAAGTTTGAAATAAAAATTTATCAGTTTAGGCCTCAAACATTTTATTTGTTTCTTAACTATTTTAATTAAGTTTATTTTTTTGTAATATTTTGAAAATTATTTAATTAATATTAATAATTAACTATTAACTATTTTTTAATAATTAACTATTAAAAAAAAATTAAATTTAATAATTATTTTAAAAAAAATTAAATTTAATAATTATTTAAAAAAAAATGTTTAAATTAGAGATTTATTCTCAAATTTTTAATTATTATTATTTTTTTTAATTTTAGTATTTTTTTATTTAAAAAAATATTTTTAAAAAATTCTAAAATTAAATAATTAATTTCAAAAATTATGTAAATTTCGATTTATTTTTTAAAATTTTTTTTTAAATTAAACATTTAATTAAAATTATTAATTTTTTCTAAAAAATCAAATAAATTAATAAAAAAATATTTAAATTAAATTTAATTTTTTTTTTCAATTCAAATAAAAAAAATAAAATAAAATAAAATTTTAAATAAAATTATTATCAAATACTTCATTTAGAATTATTTAAATATTCAAATATTAATCGCTTTTGACATCACTACTCATACTGATCAATCAAAAATGGCGCCCAAAGATCTTTAAAAAATTAAAATATAATTAAATTGAATTAATATTTGACATTTTGAAGCTTCTTTTAGATTTCGTTGATACTTTTATGTAAAAATAAAGCCTCAAAATGCATCTTTAAGCAACAAAAGTAAAAAATTCTTTGTAAATAAATAATTATCTCACAAATGACGTTGTAAATATGTTTCACCATCCTTAATTTCTATTTTAATTACTATCTTGCACTTGTTCACACGTTTTATATGTTTTTTTCCTTTTTTTCTTCCTCTCCCTCTCTTTCTTTTCTTCACTTCTTCCAGGAGGTAGCAGAGTTTAGTTGTTGTCTCACTAAAATATAATATTATAACGAGACATCTGTGTGTCTGTAATTAAAGTGCAAATCTTATTATTCTCAATGTTTGTTATTTTTATGAAAACTCCTTTAAAATGCATAAAAAACCTTTTGCATGAAATTTTCTATTTTTTAAACAGTCACACACAAAAAAAAAGTAAAAACACACGGTTTGTCTACAAAATTCAAAATTTTCCTGCATTTTATGTTCTTTTAAATGTGAAAAAAATGTAGAGGATTTGAAAGAGAGCTCAACAATAAAATAGTGTGTTGTCTGCTGAACTAATAAAAAAATTCAAATCCTCTCTAATAATTTTTTTTTTTATTTTTTTGCATTTTTATCTTTTCATTTTTGAATTGGTTGTTGAAGATTCCATTAAAGAGCGATATTAATTAAGAAAAAAAATTAGCATGAATTAATTGAATAAAATAAAATAAATTAAAATACGAAAAAAAGGTAAAATTGGCAAATTGCATGAAAAAAAAGCACCGAGACAGGCAAGTTTTCTTTTTGTCTCTATTTGTAGATTTTTTTCTTATTTTTTATGTTTTTCGTAGACTATGGGTTCCCGTTTTCTATTTTGCGCTAGATTGGAGCGGGTTTGTGTTTGTCTGTGCTCACGCTTTCTTTCTGCTTCTTTTTCCGTTCTTATTTTTTTTCTACAAAAGACACTGTTATCTGTTTCTTTTTTTAGTTGAAAAGCATTCATTTTCCCGTTTTCCTTCAAAAAAAGGGCGCTTTTTGCCCTTTTCCTGTCATTTCCGATCCTAAAGTTGTTTTGTCCAGCAATGATTTGACGAGAAATGGATTTTTTGGTAAAATTTTCTTTTTTCCGTTACTCAGGTACTCCATCGCCTCGCAAAAAACGAAATAATTCAACACCATCCAAAAAGAGCGCAGTAGATAAGAAGCAAATTTTGCAGCAGCTTGTTTCGCCAGCGGCTTCCGGGAGGCCCAAGGTTATTGTCAGTATTTTTTTTTTCACATTTTTCGGTGTGGATTTGATGTTTTTTTATGTTTGACTCACAAAATTTGAGGAAAAAATAATTTAAAAAAAAAAAATAAATTATAATTTAAATAATTTTTTGGAAAAATAAGAAATATTATTTTTAAAACAATTATTTTTATTTTGAAAATTAATTAATTAATTTAAAAACGTATTTAAATTTAGTAAAATTTTTTTATAATTAAAAAAAAATTAGTTAAAAAAAATATTTTAATTTTAATAAATAAATAATTTATTTTAAAAAAATTAAATTTTTTCGTTAATTATTTAATTCAGAATATTTATTTTAATTTTCAAAATTAAATAATTAATTTCAAAAATTATTTAAATTTATTTTTAAAATTAAAAAAAAAATTGTTTTCATTTAATTTTTTTTATTAATTATTTAATTCAACATACATACCTATTAATTTTTATTTAAAAAAATTAAATAATTAATTAAAAAAAATATTAAGATTAATTTTATTTTTTTAATAATATTTTGAAAATTTTTTAATTATTAAAAAATTATGTTAATTAATTAAATAATAATTTTTTTATTTTAAAAAAAAATATTTAATTTAGAAAATTTTTTTTCTATTAAATTTTTCAAAAAAATTATTTTTTTTATTTTAATTTTAAATAATTTGAAAAAATATTTTTAAAAAATTAAAAATTAAATTAAATAAAATACTAAATAAAAATTTTTCATATTTTCAATGAAAAGCTATTTCAATTTTTTTTTAAATATTTATTTTAATTTTAAAAATTAAATTTATTGTTTTAAAAAATTATTTTTATATTTTTTTCTCAAATCAATGTAAACTCACTCGTTTTTTTTTTTTTATTTTTCAAAATTTTGACAACTGCCTAAATGTGAAAAAATTTTAAAAATAAAAAAAAAACAATTTTTAACATTTTTTCGATAAAATATTTCAGGTCAGTTTAGACGAGCTCATCCATTTATCGGAACGCATGAACCATTTAGCAGATGCGGAAAGTGATCCCAACATCAAAGAAACGACATTTTCCGAAAGTAGTGCTTCAGCGCCCGCCGTTACCCTTTCGCGCCCCTTTTCCGATCCAAAATTAGAGAAAAAAGTGACATTCGCGCGTCTCTTGAGCAAAGTTTCGCACGAAATGAGCAGCGGCAGCGAGATGGATATCCGAAATCATCATCAGAATCACGTCAACGCGAGTCTGCTGAGTATCCGGATGGAGCCGCCGCAACGTGCAAATTCCGTGCCTCCATCCCCAAGTGCCAATGACATCCGTTCGCCGCACAGCACGTCCTCGAATCAGGGAAGTGCCTCACTTTCGAGCTCGGAATTGGCACTGGCGGATCTCGTGTACAAAGATGTTCGTCCCAAGGGACGTTCAAAGACGACGAGTGCCGACAGCATCTTGGCAATGTTTAAAAATTTCGCGGGATCAAGTGCTGGCGTGAATCTCCCGTCGTCAATTATTTTCTCGCCATCGACGACGCCCGATGAGACTTCTTATATTGATCCGGGCGATGATGACACGTCAACGTCGGAAGCTCATACGCCGATTAGTTTCTCGAGTACGGCTCCGGATTCGCCGATTTTCTATCGTCAGAGCGCGATCGAGGTGCCTGTCATGGATAACGTGTCGGCGCACAAAGCGACGTCAAATAGCTCGAATTTGCTGTGTCCCCCGACAATTTTGTTGGAAATTCCGAATAGTATCAACAAATGTCTTTCGCCGATTCGGGAACTGCCGACTCCGATGCCAAGTCCCGCAATTACGCCAATTATGCCGCGAGCGCCTTCCCGCCCAAAGTCTCCGATGGGTGAAGAGACGCTCAGTGTGTCATTCAGCGACGAAGATGAAGATGTAAGAATCACATTTTTTTCGCAAAAATATTTAAATTTTGACTTAAGTTTAATGTTAAGTTACTTAAGTATTTGACTTAAGACGACTTAAGTTTGACTTAAGACGAATGTTAAGTTACAATTACTTAAGTTACAATTTTTTTTAATTTCAGAAAAAAAATTTTTTTTTTTAATTCTGCTCAAAATTAAAAAAGTTTTTGACCTAAGTTTTTAAATTTTTTTTTAGTTTCAAAAAAAAAATTTTTTTCAAAATTTTGTTTAAAATTTAAAAATTTTTTGGCTTAAGCTTTAGCATAATTTACTTAAGTTTGACTTAAGAAAAAAAATTGACTTAATTTTTTTTAAATTTTCAAAAAAAAAATTCTAAAAATTTTGTCCAAAATTGACTTATGACTTAAGCTTTTGTATAATTTATTAAAGTTTGACTTAAGGATTTTGTTCAAAATCCAAAAAGTTATTTGACTTAAGCATTTATATAATTCACTTAAGTTTGACTTAAGAAAAATTAATGGAAATTTTTACTTTTTGAAATTTTACAAAAAATATTTTTTTTATTTTTACTTTTTCCTTAACTAAAGCTTAAGTCAAAAGCCAAAAAAGTTAATATTTTGTCAAAATACTTTTTTGACTTAAACTTGTAACTTAAACATAAACTTTGACTTAGGTTTAAGTCAAAAGAATATTTTGACTTAAGCTTAAGTTTAAGAAAAAGTTAAGTCAAGTGATTTTTTTTTGCATTTTCAACCCCATTTCTGAAATAAATTCTTTATTTTAAAATTTTTAAGTGAATTAATTCAACGTAAGTCAAACTTAAGTGATTTTTACTTAAGCTTAAGTCATAAGTCAAATAACTTAATAACTTAAAGTAACAAATTTTTGCATTTTTTTCCTTCTTTATCTGAAATTTTAATTTCTTTTACGTTTTTCAGGGCAAATGCAACGTCACCATCGACATAACCTCAATCGAAAATGACCAAACATCAAGCAACGATTTAAATCCCTTCAATTTCAACGCAATCTCCCCATACCAATCGCCAACCACACAAACGCAAACCGACTCTGAATACTTTGCACGAAGTCAGAAGCCCCAAAAACCCAAATTGTCGGCGCTAATTCCCGCAATTTCAATTTCCGCCGAAGCAGATTTCGAAAAAGATGTCAGTGTGCCCGCTGTGAGACCCACGAATTTGATCATCCCGACGCTGATGATTCAGACACCAAGTCCAACGATGGAACACAAAACGCCTCCGGTATTAAATACTCTTCCTGGCTCACCGCCTCCGCAAGAAACAAATAATTGCACGTCGACGTCGTCGGACTCAAAAAACTTTGTGTTTCCACCGAGCAAAGCACAGCAGAAAAAGTAAAGAATTTTCACTTTTTTTTTATTTTTTTTCCTCCTTAGATCCCCGAGTGAGATGAGAAAAGTTTCTGTGAACAAAAAAAAATTAAATTAGGAAAAAAATTTTAATTTTTTTTTTAATTTCAAAGAAGTTTTTCATATTTTTTTAAAATAATTTTAAAGATAAATTTATTAAAACCATCGTTAAACTTGAGAATAAGATGAAAAAAAAAATTCAAAAAATTTTCAAAAAAATTAAAAAAATCATAAAATTTTGAAAAAAAAATTCCATTCAATAAATTTAAAAATTTTGAAGAATTTTTTGACATTTTCAAAAGCATTTCAAATGACTTTTAGGAAAATTCATCAAAAACTTATGAAAAAAATTTCTAAAAATTCAGAACATTTTTCGTTTAAAAAAGATGAAATGCAATGATAATTTTGAAAAATTATAAAAATTTAAAAATCTTCAAAATTTAGAGAAAATAAAAAAAACTCTTAATAATTAAAAAAAAAATTTAAAAAAAAAAATTTAAAAAAAAAAAATTAATTAAAAAATTTAAAAAAATTTAAATTTAAAAAAATTTAAATTAAAATAATTTTAAAAAATTTTTAAATTAAAATAATTTTTTAGATTTTTCAAAAAATTGAAACAAAAAATTCTAAAAATTTTAAATAAACTTCTTAATCCTTGTACAAAAAAAAATTAAAAAAAGAAGAAAAAATTAATTAAAATTTTAAATATTCGAGAAATTCATGAAAAATTTCTTTAAAGCAAAATTATCTGGATTTGGCTAAGTATCAAAGCTTGTTTCACAGATATTTTTCTATCTCACTTTTTCTGTTACAAACACAACATTTTTTGTCATATACATAATTTTTCCGATTTTTTCCATCAATACAAGTCCGAATTCTTGAAAAATCTCCGTCTAACGATTTTCTAAAAGAAAAAAAAGTTGAAAAAAACTCAAGGTAAAGTCCACACAAAAGTTTCTGTTTTACGTTTTTTTTTTCTTTCATTTTTTTCGTAGACTATCCCAGCATCAGAGTGAAACTAATAAAAAATCAGCTTCATTAGATTTCCCCTTTGTCCCACCATTAATCACAATCACGACAAATAACGACGATACCACGACAACTGAGTCCGATGCGGATCTCAGCAGCACAGCAAATACCTCTTCCAGTCACACGACAACCACGACAAGCAGTAAGCCATCCATAATGCTGAGCGCCGACGGGCGTTGTGGCAATCTCACTGCCGTTGTCGCGGGTCCCTCGTCGACGTCGCTTGCGGTGCCTGGAAGTGCGGGTATGTGCTATTTGAGCCCCTTTTCTATGTGTACGCGCGGCGATCGGGCGCCCTCCGAAAGTAACTTAAGCAGTAGCGGGTATTCTAGTATGGCTAGTCCGGGTCCTTCACGTTGTGGCTCAAGTAATCCCCTGTTTCCAAGCGAAATGGATGACGCAGGATCAGGTTAGCAAAAAATATCAAAAAATTTCTTTGATTTTTCCTTTTCTTTCGTTATTTTTTTTTATCATTTTCATTTAACTTAGAATTCTTTTGTAAAAAAAACAACGAACGCTTCTTGAAAATTTTGTTCCCGCCCCCTTGTCTTTTTGCCACAACTTCGATGTTTCTCTCTTTGTCTTGAAAATTGTCTCGGAAATGTAAATTTTTATCATCATCGTGCACTTCGACGCACTCCTCCCCCTCCGATCTCCCCCCTAAAATAGTTGCTCTGAATGTTGCGATTAACCTTGAACACTAAATTTTTGTCCAAAAACACAATTTCCCTTCCTCAAATCCATAAAATGTTTAATTTTTGTCCCAAATTGGCGTTTTTGCTCTCCGCGAATTATTTTGACAGCTGTCAAAAATGTCAAAAAATATAAAAATATGGTATTATGAAGGTCACGTGGTTAAAATTTTCAAAAAAGTCAATAATTTTAATTTTTATAAAGTAAATTGGGTTGAAAATTTTTAATTTGTTCTTAAAATGGTTAAAATTTAATTTGGGATAAAATTTTTAAATATGAATTGGAAAAAAATTACAAAATATTAACAAGTTAGTCACGTGGTCTAAAATTTTTTTTTGACAGTTATCAAAATATGTGACGTTCCGTTGTAAGTAGTTGCTTTTTTTCTTAATTTTTTTCGTTTTTTGTTCAAAATTTGAATTCCTGCTAGAGTTTTGGTTCCCTTTTGAACTAAAAAATTTGTTAAATATGTGAAAAAAACGCAAACAATAGACAAAACACTGAAAAAAATTCCAGGTTCACCTGGTTCAGGCACGCACAGTAGTACACAATCGTCCTCGACACGCAGACACATACATACATCAATCTTGAAAAAACCCCAAACTCAAGAGAATAATCAAAAATCGGCAGCCGATCGTGACCAATTGTACCGTCGCTCCGACTCCGAAACGCTCTCCGACGACCCCCTAATGGAGTCGAATGACGAGGGCATCGGCACGGATCATCTGGACGAGAAAATCGAGGAAGGCAAGATCAAGAGTGCCAAAGAACTGGAAAATTACATCAGCAGCACGGAAGCGCTGCTCGAAACGGATAAAAATGCATTGTTGCCTGACGTGCCGATTGTCGTCGAAGCACTGCCCCTTGCACAACTGCAACTTCCATCGATTGTCATTCAATCGGACTCCATCGATAAAGCCATTTCGCCTGTTTCGTCACGCAGCGAGAGTCCCATAAGGTAATTTTTTTATGAAATTTTCTCATTAAAATTAATTTTTTTTAAAAGTTTTTTAAAAATAGACTGTTTTCGGTATTTTTTAGATTGAATATTTTCAAAATCTGAAACAAAAAAAAAAATCATGAATGTCAATTCAATTTAAAAAAATTTTCTTACCTTTCACAGTGATCGAAATGCCATGGGAAAATTCTCATCTCTCTTCTTCGGAAAAACGGATCAACAACTGCCATTCACGGATTCCGATGGTTTATACGATTTCCCTTCGTCTGATGGCAAAGGAGGTTCTGCATCGCATCATCGTAAAAGCACTGGGCGTCGACGTGAACGTAAAAGTTCTCGAGCTGGTAATTTCTTTCCTTTTTCATCCATCTGAAAAATTAAAAAAAAAAAATTTTTAAAGGTCTTCTTACATCTCCATCAAAATCAACGGCACATGTCAAACTAGATCTAAATGTAGTTCCGATTGTTTCGGCATCAGGCAGTGCTGGAAGCAGTCCTCCCGCATTTACGCCAGCTTCAGCGCATCCCCATCACGTTACGAAATCCCTCTCCAGTCTAAATGTCACTCGAAAAAGCCCAAAAAGGAGATATCGATGTCCCATTGCCAGTAGTTCCTCCTCCGAGTCATTGTCATCCACGCTGAAAGATACGATGCATCGCTCAACCAGAGGTAAAAACCTGAAATTTTATAAAAAATAAAAGTTTTTGTTACTAAAATTTTTTTTTAGCTTTGAGACTGCTTGCTCGAGATCAATCACGTAAGCTGTCACGAGACTCCGATGAAGATGTGGAAGATGTAAGTATTCTAGCTGAATGTCGCTCCCTCACTTTACTTCCTAAAAAACTCTTAAAACTCAATTTTCTCTTAGAACTTTTACTCAGAACTGATTTAGAAATTAATTAGAGTAGTTTAGAAAATTCTCTGGAATGAAGAAATTTTTGTTGTAGTTCTTTTCATTATTTTTAAAGTAATTTATTTAATCGATATCATTAAATCGTCGGAGCGCAGAAAAAATACATTCAAATATTGACACTCACCTTATTGTCATGTCGTTTCGTTTAGCATTCATGTCGTGAAAGAGATTTTCTTGTTTTCAATTTCACTTAAAAGCAGACGAAATCCCACAGACGTGTTGCTCTGTTGTTAGTCTTGTCTCGTTTTATCGGTATTTTATCGAAAAAAAGGTAGTGTTTGTGTCGAAAATCAAGGAATTAATGTCAGAGGTGTGATCTTTTTTTATACAAAATGATTTTTTTGGCTATTTTGTTTGATTTTGAAAAGTTTTTACTAAAAAAAGAATTTTTAGCCTTCAATTTCTCATTTGTTTCAATCTAAAAGGGCAACTTTTGAATTTTTGCCCATTTGCCCTTCAGCTTTCCATTAATTTTAATCTAAAAGGGTAACTTTTGAATTTTTGCCCATTTGCCCTTCAGTTTCTCATTAATTTTAATCTAAAAGGGTAACTTTTGAATTTTTGCCCATTTGCCCTTCAGTTTCTCATTAATTTTAATCTAAAAGGGTAACTTTTGAATTTTTGCCCATTTGCCCTTCAGTTTCTCATTAATTTTAATCTAAAAGGGTAACTTTTGAATTTTTGCCCGTTTGCCCTTCAGCTTTTCATTAATTTTAATCTAAAAGGGTAACTTTTGAATTTTTGCCCATTTGCTATTCAGCTTCCCATTAATTTCAATCTGAAAGGACAACTTTTAATTTTTTTTCCCATTTGTCCTTCAGCTTTCCATTAATTTCAATCTAAAAGGGCTACTTTTGAATTTTTGCCCTTCAGCTTTTCATTAATTTCAATCTGAAAGGGCAACTTTTGAATTTTTGCCCATTTGCCCTTCAGTTTCTCATTAATTTTAATCTAAAAGGGTAACTTTTGAATTTTTGCCCATTTGCCCTTCAGCTTTTCATTAATTTTAATCTAAAAGGGTAACTTTTGAATTTTTGCCCATTTGCCCTTCAGTTTCTCATTAATTTTAATCTAAAAGGGTAACTTTTGAATTTTTGCCCATTTGCCCTTCAGTTTCTCATTAATTTTAATCTAAAAGGGTAACTTTTGAATTTTTGCCCATTTGCCCTTCAGCTTTTCATTAATTTTAATCTAAAAGGGTAACTTTTAATTTGCTATTCAGCTTCCCATTAATCAATCTGAAAGGACAAATTTGTCCTTCAGCTTTCCATTAATTTTAATCTAAAAGGGCAACTTTTGAATTTTTGCCCTTCAGCTTCCCATTAATTTCAATCTGAAAGGGCAACTTTTGAATTTTTGCCCATTTGCTCTTCAGCTTCCCATTAATTTTAATCTAAAAGGGCAACTTTTGAATTTTTGCCCATTTGCCCTTCAGTTTCTCATTAATTTTAAAAGGGTAACTTTGAAAATTTGGGCATTAATTTTAATCTTTTAAATTTTTTGTCCATTTTCTTGCACATTAAAATTAAATTTCATTAAAATTTCAACCAAAAAGGGCAACTTTTTGCCCTTTTTCAAAAATCCCCTTCCACGCCTCTGATAAAAAAAAACCAACCACGTATTCCTTGCAAATTTCTCGCTGATTTTATGCAAAAATTCAAAAACTTTTCTCACCTTCTATCGAAATTCCGTCTCTGCAACCACATTATCCTAATGAAATCTTGTAAATATATATTTCGTCTCTCCTTGATCCCCTTCGACATGTATCTTGTTACTACTTTTGATAACGTGATAAACGTTAAAACCTAAATCGCGATGAATATTCATGTCATGTCACATCTCTTTATGCTAAATGGTAGTTTAGAATCTTGTTACATTCGTGAAATTCATCAAATCATCATCATCATGTCATAAAAATTCATCAACATTTTGCATGCAAAGTAGAAAATTGTAGAAGTTTAAGCTCTCGTGATCGAAAATTTGCGCCGTTCTTGTTCGGCGAAGCCGCCGTTGCTTTTGGCTGGTTCATATTTTGTACATAAATCCAAAAATTAATCGAAATCATCATCATCCGTGACTGTGAAGCCAGCTTTTGTGTCAATGTCGCCAAAAAAATGCACGAATTTTTAGAGAATTCTCCTGTTTTTCCGTTCTTCCGGGAATCTTGAACTATGAACTGAAGGCTATTTTATAATTTTCCTTAAAAAAAAATGAATTTTTGGTTGAATTTTCTGCTCTACTCTATAAAACTCGATCTTTTACATGTAAAACTTTTGAAAAAAAAATCACTTTTAATGCTGAAAATCTGTACATAACAAGGCCACTCCATTGTCCGCCTCTGCGAAACTCAAGAATATTCCACACTGTACAGTAAAATTCACAAAAGTCAAAACGACAGATGATGATGAGAATGATGATGATGCAAATTCTTTACGCGCTGCAAAACCACTGCAAGCGCCCACGAGTAAAATTAGCCGTTTACGTGCCATTGGACACCAAATTAGGTAACAACACACGCGTTCTTTGATTTTTTTCAATTTTTTTGTAAATTTTTATAGATTTTTTTGACACGTAAAATTAAAATTCTTCACACGCTTCTTTTGTCAATCGAAAAAATTTGAAAGTCTGAAAAGTCAGTCCACACAGTTCTGTTTAAATTTAGTCCCTTGAGTGTGTGACGCGACGCAAATCGACCAAAAATAATAAAATTTTTGATTTTTTCCCCCTAGATTTCTTCGTAGACTCGAAAAATCCATTAAAACCCGCACCCAGTTCATGGCTGTGGCGACTTCCGATAGCGGACCTGAAATAGACGACGACGATTCATCCTGCAACGATTCGCCAAAGATCACGTCGCCACTCATCAAGCAATCCAGCGGCGGCGGGGGAGGGGGAGGCACAGCTGCAACTCCGCAAGGCAACAATCAAAAGCATAACGTGTTGATACGGCAAAAAGCTAGTTATAGAAATTCTGTAGATATTTAAAAAAAATTAATTAATTAAAAAAAAAATGTAAAAAAATTAATTTAAAAAAAATTAAGAAAATCGCTCAGAATAATTAGCTGTGCAAAATTCTAGAATTAAATGATGGAAAAAAAATTGTACATAAAAAAATGTTTAAAAATATTTAAAAAAAAAATACGCTTATTGAATGTTTATTGTGGACAAGCTCATTAACGCAATTTTCTATCCACTAAAAAAAAATAAATTTAACAAATAAATAAAAAGAGCAATTTTGTAAACTATTATTCCTATGAAACAACAAAAAAAAATCTTAACTTGAGCAATATTTGCCTAAAATTTGCTGTTTTTTATTGTAAAATAATTAAAAAAAATTTTAATTGAACTCACTTTTCTCGTATATTTGTGATAAGAAAGAGTAGAATTTCAGAGAAAAATAAACACAGAAAATGTAAATATTTAAAATCTGTTAATTTAAGCGGTATTTCTAAGCTAAAAAAGATATGAGTGTAGATGAAAAAAATATAATTATGAAAAAAAAAATCAGAAAAAATAGAGCATATTAAAAGTATAAATATAAAAATGTCAACCAAATGTGCACTTTGACATCCGAGTTAAAAAAAAAATATTTAAAAAAAATAAATAAAATAAAGTTCCAATTTTCAAATATATTTAATTTAAATTTTTAATTATTAATTTTTTTTAATAAAAAAAAACTTTTTAAATTAAAACTTAATATTTTAAAGAAAATTAAATTTTATTTACAAAATTATATAAAATTAAATTTATTTTTTTATAATTAAAATAAATTTAAAAAAAATAATTTAAATATATATTTTTTGAACAAATTTATTTAAAAAGTAAATATTCATTTATTTTGATTTAATTAATTTATAACTTAAAAATTTTATAAAATAAATAAATTAAACTTATTTTTATTAATTTTATTATTTTAAAATTTAAATATTTGATAATTTAATTTTATTTTATTTAAAATTTAATTATTTTAAAAATTGAAAATTCTATAAAAATTTAATATCAATTTATTTAAAAATAAAATTAAATAAATTTTAATTTTTTAAAAAATATTTTAATATTTAATATTTTTAAATATTTTTCTAAAAACTCGAAACTTTTCTAATATTTTATTTTTAAATTTTCAATTATTAAATTTTTTTTAATAAAAAAAACTAATTAAACTAAAACTTAATATATTAAAAAAATTTAAATTTTATTTAAAAAATTATATACTAAAATTAAATTAATTTTTATTATTTTTATTTTATTTTATTATTTTTATTATTTTTTAATAAATAAAAAAAAATAATTTAAATATATTTTTTTAAACAAATTTATTTAAAAAGTAAATATTTATTTATTTAAATTTAGTTAATTCATAACTTAAAAATTTTATAAAATAAATAAATTTATTTATTTTAATTAATTTTATTATTATAAAATTCAAAGACTTGATAATTTAGTTTTATTTTATTTAAAAATTAAAAATTCTATAAAAAAAAAAGAAAATTTTATATTAATTTATTTAAAAATAAAATTAAATTTAAATTAAATAAATTTTTATTTTTTTCTAAATATTTTAATATTCAATATTTTAATTTATTTAATATTTTTTCTAAAAACTCGAAATTTGTCTATAAAATATTTTATTTTTTAAATTTCTGAGATTAATTATTTTTTAATACTTAACATAATTTAATATTTCGGATTAAAAGACCAAAAAAACTTCTAAATATTCTAAAACTGAAATGTGCTCTTTTTTAATTAACTAAAAAAATTGCATAAAATAAAAATAATTTTATCTCGAAATTTTTATTCTCAAATTAAATTTTTAATAATTAAATACGACATTTTATAAATGTAACACACTCAAAAATAAAATAATTAATTAAAAGCACTTTTATGAAAAAAAATAACATTTTAATGCAATATAATAACAGATAAATTCTTGTGTTGAGTTGTTGTTCAAAACAAAAAATTAAAAAAAAAATAAAATTTATTGTAAATGTTAAAAAAATAGTTAATGAATATTAAATAATTGATTAATAAATATATAAAATAAGTTTTATTCCCAAATTTTAAAAAATTAAAAAAAAAATGTAAATCTTTATGAATATTTAAAAAAATTATTCGATAAATAATTAAAAAAGCAAATTAATTTTAACTGAACAAAAAATAATTAATAAAAAAATATTTGTTTAATAAAAAAAAAATAATTTTCTTTCGTGTAATGTTAACATGAGTCGTTATTTTTTTACAACCATGAAATTTTCTTTAATTAAAAAAAATTACTGCTTTCGAAATTAAATTTTAAGGCTTCATTTTCGTTTTTCAAGTCAACCTTTCAAGATGCAACTCTGGATTTTCCTATTTTTGCTAAATTTTTGGCAAATTAATGGACAATTATCAAAGCAAAGTATTTTTTTTCCTCGAATTTTTCCTTTAAAAAAAAATTAAATCGATTTTTTTCTGATAGAATGCCAAGAATACGGTAAGTTAGTTTACGAATCAGAAAGTTCCCCAACTCTCCATCTCGAGGCATCGTCAAATTCCGTCTCGAAATGCGGCATTGTCGAAACCCCGTTGATAGTTGCGGGCACCAAAGCCAAACTCGCTGAATTCCCTCACATGGCGCTCATCGGTTATGGATCTCCCGTCGCTGGATGGCATTGCGGCGGCTCAATTATCAGCGAAACTGCGATTTTATCCGCGAGTCATTGCATTTCGCATCCCACAGATGGTGCTGCAAGTGTCGTTCGTGTCGGAATTGTGAAACGAGATGACACTGGCGGCATGCAAGAGTTAAAAATCTCGAAAATCATCGCGCATCCGGACTACAAATCGGATATCAAGTATCATGACATCGCTTTGTTCAAGTTGGCGTCGAAAATTGCCTTTAATGCGAACATTCGTCCGGCTTGTTTGAACACGGATCCAAATTTGGCGTGGGAAAAGGCGATTGTCATTGGATTTGGGCAAGTTTCGTCAGATGGACCGACGTCAGAGCATCTCATGAAAGTCTCGTTGAGCAATTATCCGAGGAATGAGTGCGAAAAAACGTACAAAGATAATGCTGGAATGCCGCAGGGACTGTTGGAGAGCCAATTTTGCGCCGGAGAAGTTGCTGGCGGGAAAGATTCGTGTCAAGGAGACTCGGGAGGTGCCATTCAAGTCGTATTGAAGGACCCTTATTGCATGTACAGCATCATTGGCGTCGTTTCGTTTGGCAAAATGTGCGCTTTTGCGAACAGTCCGGGGATTTATACGAAAGTGGCGAGCTATATTCCGTGGATTGAACAAAATGCCTTCAATTAATGAAGAAAATTGGGAGCTTCTGATGAGGAAATAAAATTATTTTGCTCCGAAAAGTCCATTTTTGGCATTTTTAGTCAACTTAAGCTTCATTAAATCGTCTAAAAAGAGAAAAAAATTAAAAGGCTTCAAAAATTTCATCAAAATTAAGAGACCTGAACAGGTTTTCTACAAAAAATTCCATATTGTCTTACTGAAATCCATCAAAAATTCAGTAAAATCACCGTTTTAGGTAGAAATTTAAAATTTTATCAAGTAACTTGTATGATTCATCCTCCATACTGCCACAGAAAATCTCAAAAATTGAATTTTTGTAAGTTATAGACACAAAATGGCTGAAAAAGGTCCTGTGATGAGTAATAAAATCGAATAAAACTCGCAGTTTGGAACTAAATCTTCACATTCAAGCACAGAAAGCATCAGCAAAAGTTCACATTTCTTGTCTCTCGGTCTGTACAGCAATTTTTCGGCTTTTGTAGTACGATCGAGATATGGGGCAAGTGGATTTTTTCACAACAAATCAAGAAAAAAGTCTTTCGATCCCTAAATTATCGCTGTTCCTCAATTAATTTGTTGGAAATTTGAAGTACGGTGACGATTTGGGGGTTGAGGGACTCAAAAAACTGCGAATTTCAACCAAAAAGTATTTTAGTTCCTTGATCCTTGTCTGAACTTCAGTCATTGAAAGCATGAAGTACGGCAGAGATTTGGGGATTATGATGCATTTTCGTCAAAAAATGAAGAAAATCCGAAAAATTCTGAGATTTACTCGTCCTAAGTCATCACTGTGGTTCAGTTGCTTTAAAATTTTTGAAGTACGGTGAAGACTTGGGGTGAGAAACTCTTGAAATCATCAAAAATTTGAATTTAAAGCTCTAAGTTAGTTTCAAAAAAGGTCAAATTTTTCCTATTTCATCGCCAGTACCGCATTTCTTGTCAATATTTTGCAGTACGGTGAAGATATGGGGGCAACTAGACCTTCAAACATCAAAATTTCAACCTTCAATTCTGAAAGTCAAAAATCGTAAGAAAAGTTCGTCCCAAGTCATCATAGAACTTCATTAATATTTAAAAATTTGAAGTACGGTGAAGATTTGGGGTGAAAAGTTCTGAAAATCAACGTTATAAAATCGAAAAAAAATATTTTTTTCAAAAAAAATTTCATGATCTTGTTCATTTTTTGATAAATTTTGAAAAAAAAAATAAAAATTTACGTACACAGGTTAGAATTTGATATTTTTATGTTTTTTTGAATTTTTTTATTAAAGTTTTAAAAAATATTAAATTAAATTATTAATTATTAAATTAAAAAAAAATTAATTTGCATTTTTATTAAGCTTTTAAAATGTAAAATAGTTTTTAAAAAATATTTTTAATTAATAAAAATTGTGAAAAAATATTCAAAAATATCAATTTAATAATTTTTAATTTTTTTTTTCATAATTTTTATTAATTAAAAAAAATAAAAATTATTCAAATAGTAAAAGCTTAATAAAATTGTTTTAAATTTTAGAATTTATAATTTTTCGTTTTAAACAAAATTAAAAAAAAAAATTAATAAAAAAATTAAATTAAATAATTTTTTTAATTTAACATTGAAATTTGAAAAAAATCCAGACTTAATTATTTTTTTAGAAAATTAATTATTTTTTTTAATAAAATATTTTTTATGATCTTTTCCTAAAATACTATTTAAATTTCATAATGTTTTTTTTTAAAAAAAAGAAAAAATATATATCATATTTTTATTAAATTTCTTTTATTTTTAAATTTTTTTTCAAATTATTTTTTTTTCTTTTTAAAATAAAAAAAAAAGTTATTTAGAAAAGCAAGAAAAATATATTTTTTAACAATTTTATTTTAGAATAAATTTCAAAGAAATGCATAAAATTTTTAATTTTTATTAAAAGGAACTTTTTATTTGTCTTTCTTATTTGACTCAAAGCTTCTCTATTACACATTAAAAATAAAAAAACATAATTTTTTAAACATAAATACACATAAAAATTGTCTGAATAAAATAAAATATGGCAAAAAAAAAATAAATTCGTTGTTTAATTATTTCTTCTGTTGCTTCGCCACAGCAGCAAAGGCCTTTTCCAAGTCAAAAATGAGGTCCTCTGGATCTTCCAAGCCCACACTGAGCCTTATCAAGTTATCTGTGATGCCCAATTCTGCCCTTATCTCTGCTGGAATCGAAGCGTGTGTCATAACGGACCTAAAAAAAAAATTTTTTCGTTAAAATTGAGTTTTTTAAGGACAAAATATGAAAAACTCACGGCAATTCCGCTAAACTTTCGAATCCTCCGAGACTTTCAGCGAGCGTAAATACCTCAAGTGTCTTCAAAAAGAGACAGGAATCCTCATAGCCGCCTTTCAAGTAGAACGAAAAGACGCCACTATGCCCGCCAGTTTGTTTCAAGGCAGTTTCGTGTTGCGGATGCGACTTTAACCCCGGATGCAAGACTTTTTCGACCATCGCGTGACTTTCGAGGAATTTCGCGACAATTATCGAGTTCTTTTTGTGCTTTTCCATGCGAATATCCAACGTTTTTAGCGATCGGTTGACCTGATAGCAGTCAAATGGCGACGGAACGATGCCCGTTGAGTTCTGCAAAAACTTTAATCTCTCATAAAGTTCTTCGTTATTCATGATCGCAGCTCCCATAATGACATCCGAGTGTCCGTTCATGTATTTCGTCAACGAATACGAAACGATGTCGGCTCCCAACTCCAGAGGGCGCTGCAAATATGGCGTCAGGAAGGTATTATCGACCACAACAACGATGTCGCTCTTCAATTTGTGCGCCAAATCCGACAATTTTTTAATGTCACACACTTTCATCAACGGATTCGTGGGCGATTCCAACCACATGAGCTTCGTATTACTCTTGACACTCTTTTCAACCAGCTCCAAATTCGTGTAATCGATGAAATCCACCTCAATTCCCATCGGCAACGCCAAATTCCTGAAAAGTCGGTTTGTGCCGCCATACAAATCGTCGCCCGCGATTATGTGATCGCCCGTTTTGAGCATTGTGATGATGCACGTGGTCGCTCCAAGCCCCGAAGCGAACGTCAACCCATACTTTCCGTTGTCCAACGAAGCCAAACATGTTTCGAGACACTTGCGAGTCGGGTTACCGGAACGTGCGTACTCGAAACCCTACAAAAAACATGAAAAAATGCGGTTTAACTACAATTTACATGAGAAATATGTCGCAATTTAGCATAACTCGATCAATCTAATCGACAAAAAATTCAACAATTGACCCGAATTATGCTAATTGCGACGTAATTAAGAGCAGTTTACGGCTTACCGTATGCTGTGCCGGGGCGTATTGCTTGAAAGTTGTCGATAAACTGATTGGCGGCACGACTGCCATACTTTTCCACTGCTCCGGTTCCTGTCCCACGTGAATTGCCTTCGTTGCAAAGCCTTTGGGGGCTTGTTGGAATCCATCTAAGTCGCCATTTAGGTCCAAATATTTC